>NC_064304.1:15123107-15167318 GCF_023373825.1 Bactrocera dorsalis | reverse complement strand
AAAAGGAAGAAGTCGCACGGTGCCATATGAGGAGCATACTTCTTCTTCTTAATTGGCGTAGACACCGCTCACGCGATTATAGCCGAGTTAACAACCGCGCGCCAGTCGTATCAGGTGCATTCGAGGAGTGGTTAATGGTTAAAATGAGATTTTTGGTCAAATAATCGGTCGATGGAATGGATTCCAAGCAATTTTTGGTCGTCGGTCAATTTGTGCGGATCAAACCGTGCACACACCTTTCGTAAGCCCAAATGTTCGGTTAAAATGCGATAAATCGATATTTTGGAGATGTTCAATTCCATTTCCACGAAGTTCAATTATGATTTAGACTGATTTCGGTTGATTTCACGCGAAGTTTCGATGGAATTTCCGGTAAACACGGATTTTGATTGGCCCAAAAGTTGATCGTCATTTATGTCCTCACCACCACTTTGAAAACTCGTGCACTCTGCTATGGGATAGGCAATCATCGTCATAAACTTGTTTCATCAATTGAAACGTTTCGGTAAAAGTTTTACCAATTTTAAAACAGAATTTAATGTTTGGCTCTTTGTTCGAAGCGCATTTTCGCACCGATAACACAAACATACTGACACTTAAAACGCAATAACTTCACTTCCAATCAATGAAATTCTCACTGAACAATCGAAAAAGATAGCAGATTCTAACGCATCAGTCGGCATATAGATGTGCGCTAGATTAAAAAAGCCCTGTTTGCTTTGGAAAGCACCTTATATAATAATAGAAATAATAGTAGAAGTTAAAAGAACATACCTGTTTAAAATTTTTTGGTTTGGTCACTGGCATAAAACTAAACAAAAACGTTAATTGCATCTTTAAACTAATTTTATTTCACGTTTTGCTTTTACTACCAGCTTATTTTTATTATTCACTAACTTTTCCTTACTATTAACTTTATTTTTCATCATAAATTTGTTCAAACTCACATACCTACAGACTCAAAGCTAAATTTATCGGCACTTGATGAGGCCAAGTGCCATGACGAGATTGCTCAGAATATTTCAGTCATCAAACAAGCTCGTTTGCGTAGTTTAATTGGCGTGCCACGTGACCTGCTCTCGTAATTGCTTTGTTTATGCTGAAAGTTTTTTCTAATTATGTCACAGTCAAGTGACAAGCTAAGGAAAACTACTTATTTACTATCGATAATATGGCAATGAAACTGAAGTTGATTGGTATGAGTGCGTAGCCAGGTTGTTGTTGGTAGCAATAACCACTCATGAGCTTTTAAAATTAGTATAAATTTGGTGAAATGTAAAATATATAGAGTTTATATTAAGTTAGTAGCTTCAAGTTAACTAAATAATCAAAGTCATTAGACAGATCATATCGCATTTAATATATTTTTTAGCGAAGTTAGAGTTTTTAGAGCACGAGAATCATTTACAGACTTCATAACTCATTCAGCGGCTTCGTAAAAAACGAAAATTTTCATTTCTTATGTTTAATATTTTTTTTACAGTCTTCTTTTTTTAATTTTTTTCTTAAATTTTTCACTTTACCCATAGGGAAATGTAAACTCACCTCTTACCAAAAGTTACGTATCCGCACTGTCAAGCAAATTTGCCTATACGAAATACATATGTACAATACATACGTTACTTATACGCAGTGTCATCCTATTAATGTTCGTGTACTTATTAATTGACGTAATAATTATTCTGCTTGGTGGGTAATTTAAATTGTTTTTAGTTGTGGGGTGTGTGTTTTTTTATTTTTATAGTTTTTTATTATTATTTTTGAAGTTATACTTCTTATACGACGCCGGAAAAGGTTGCGATAGATTCTGGTTGCGCAACCTTCCATATAAAAGTAACGTAAGGTTGCGCAACCTCGCTCCATCCATATGAATGTAACGCAACCTTGTCTGCGAAGATGTGCGAGCAGTAAGCGAAGCGGTGACAATCGGCGATCGTTTGTTCGTTTCCTTCGGCACAGCTCGGCTTTTCTACTAACAACACAATGTTGCCATGCTTATGCTGTTGTTGTTTTTGTTTTCGTAGAACAATGTTTCAATTTTTGGTTGGTGACATATTCACATGTGTGCGCATAAATATGTTTGTATGCTTGTGCATTATTGAAGTTATACTTCTTTTTCTTTCGTTTGTCTTTCATTTCTGCGAATTCTCAACTATTTTACGTATGTTTTGGTTGAAATACTCTGCGTTGGCCTTTCAGAATCACACAGAATCATTTCTGTGGTTTTTGAAACTGACCCACGAGGACGAGGTATATGGTTTTATCTGGGAGCGTGAGATTTAAGAAAATCGCTCGCTTACAAGGGATAAAACGACTTCTGAGTGGCGATTTTAATGAATAAATTCACAGAATCATTTCTGTGCTTTTGGAAATCTATACTAATATATATTGTTTTCTTACTAATAGAAAATAAATTTATCACAGCAATATACATAAACATATACATAATATTGCTGTGATAAATTTAATTTCTATTAGTAAGCAAAAAATTAAAAATAAATTTATTAAGACTATACTTCTCAGGGCATCATAACAATGTTATGTATATGTATATACATATTATGTATATGTATATTGCTGTGATAAATTTATTGCGGAAGCAAATGTTCTACAAAGTATGTATATTTCTATACTTAAACAAAATTATTAGAACCATCGTATGTTTCTTGCATGCATAACCAAATCATACTTAAGTCAGCGCAACCTAAGTGTCAATGGTGGTGTTGGTGGTAAGCGCTTGGAAAGTCAAGATGCTGCGAGTGCCACAGGTTAGAATCCCGACGGAATAAATTTTTAATTTTTTGCTTTTAACATCGTATACTATAAAAATAAATATTTTTCTTTATTTTAATTTTTAAATTTATCACAGCAATATTATGTATATGTATATTGCTGTGATAAATTTAATTTCTATTAGTAAGAAAAATATTTATTTGTATAGTATACGATGTTAATAGGCATACATCTTCTATCCTATCTTGTGTATCTGCACATGCTCATATGAGTGTATGTATACGCATGTGCGCGTTCAGAAATTGAAATCATATTTTCATCACTTATCAATATACTTATTACATGTGCGCGCATTGACTTGCTGGTTCATACATTCATACAATAATGCACAAATAATGCAATAGCATACAAACATACATATGCGTACACATATGAATATGTCACCAACAAAAAATTGATCTTCACAAGTCAATATGGCAGCCAAATTGGCGAAGAACAAAATAGAGATGATTACGCTGCATATTCTCTTCCGCAACGAAGAGACGGAACTACTTTCCGAGTCAAAATTCCTTCATTTAGACTTTGCTTTATTCTTTATTTTATGTGCATAATAAATTTATAAAATGTGAATTTAAGTTTTCTAGTTTTCTTTCATACAAAATGATATGCATTTGTGAACACCGCTAAGAAGTATAACTTCTTCCGCGCGTAGGGACTCCACGCACCTTTTTTCTATAGACTAGAAGCCAGACTGAAATTTTGAATATATTTTTTAGTCCAAAATATATATCCTAAAAGTATAAATTTCAAAAAAATAAACTTAAATTAAATATAAATTCAATTTATAAATTCAAGTTTCTAGACTTCAGGTATAGAACACCCTTTGCGACTATAAAAATATTCTCTGAAAGCCCAATGCATTCCTCTTCGTTATAGAAGCTATAAATTAAAATAAACATACAAAAATATTTTTTAAAAATATAATAATTCCCAACAAATTAACTTTCAGGCAAAAGTTTATTGACTAATCAACGAACTACAATCAGGTGGTAACTCGAACTGTATATTTGCCAAAGAAAAGCGGCCGCACAGGATCACATCCCGAGAGATATGTCGAAGGACGAGTGCATAGTGTAAATCAGAATTGTTCTTTGGGCCCCATGCACCCGTATGCACAACTAAGTCAAACACTGGCTGACAAACAATGCTGCAAATCAGCCGTAGCAAAAGAGAAAAAATCAAGGACAGAGCAGGGATTAAGAGCACAAACAGACGAAGTAGCAAATGCCAAATGTCGAATGAATGGATAGAAAAATCACAACAACTACAACGTGGCAAGCAATGAAAATAACATTACAACAGATCAACTATGCATTAACAACAACAACAAAAAACAACATTTTAGATTAGCTATCATATATATGTATGTAAGTGGCATATATGCCTTACATACTTACTTGCTTGCATACGAACTTACATACATACACACACACATGCATAAAGGCACTCATGTGAGTATGTGAGTTTGCCGCTTGCAAATTGCAGGCGAAATTGTTTGAGCGCGTCGTCGAGGCGCAACCCGACGCTGCGACGAGTGGACGTCTTCAAATCTAAATGGCAAAAAACAAGAATGCCACACAACGACAGATCAGCAGAGGCAAAGAGCAGCTGAAAAATAAAAAATAAAAAAAAAAATTAAATAAAAAAACTTTTACTCCAGAGGGTGGAGGCGAGTGGCCGTGTGGCACAATTGAAAAAGTAGCAAAGAAACTACGAATGACTCAGCAAAGAACTTGCAAAGAATCAAGCATAAATACGAAAAAAAGAACACACAGAATCAATGTTGCCAGTGTGCATGCAGAGCAAATTGACAGACGTACAGTCAAATAGTCGAGTGACGAGGAGCTGAGCACGACGGAGTCAAACAAGGATGCTTACATGAAAAATCACTGTAAAATACCACAGGAAAATAAAAGCAACGAGTAAATGTGTTTGTGAGGAGATGCAGTTCAGTGAAGGCGCAAAAAGAATCAAATTGGATATATGCTTGTTTACAATAACAAAAAGCTAGAAAAACAACCAGCCAACAATAGCTGCTTGTGAGGCAAAGAGCGATCAGCCAGCGGCAAGCGGCATACACTGACACACACACACACACAAACACAGCGTAGGAGCGGCAAAGCACTGGCGGCAAGTGCAGGCGAATGAGAATAAGAGACCAAACACACAAATCCAAGCAAATCGGATTTTATGATTTTCGCTGTGTCCTTGCGCACTCCGCTCCCTACCTCACTCCCTTGTCAATGGCATTTGTGCTTAATACTTTTTTCTATTTTGATTTTCTATTTTTTATTTATAGCTTTTATGTGCAGACCATTGTTGAGCGGAGCTTTCGTTGTTGTCGCTCGTTAACTTCAATTGGACAAAGCACAACAGCCCACACCGCGCCGCCACGCCACCGGCCGTTGCACTTGTCACTCAGAGGATGCAATTTGGCGCGCCGAGTGGATATCTTCTGTATTTATTTTGCAAATCATTTGTTGGTTTGGCGCAATTGTGCTTGGGGAATAAATTGATTAGGAGCCCAAGTGGTCGCAGTCGCCTGCCGAGGCATAAGCTGGCGCTGCTGCACAAACGAGGAGTTCGCCATAGGCGATTAGTTGCGCTTCAACATTCAAATATCGGCCATTTGGGTGAGGCTAAAGCGAATGAGTTATATTGTATATGTCATCTGATTTGTGTGCATTGACAGTTAGCCAGCCAAATGATTCATCTGTTGTCAACAATGACTTTCTGATGGACAAAAGCGCAGGCGAATCTTGAACTTAAAGTGCTTCTTTCATAAAGCCACAAGCAATTATTCGGAATAATGAGAGGAGTTTATACCCTACATCCCATAGCATTGTGGATTTTATATGAAACAAGGAGAAATATACACTTCACAGGTGCATATCTAAACCTGAAAATGTACTCTACCAACGGTTAGCATCAAATGGAAATCTTTTGTCTTGATCTCTCTAGCCGGGTCTTCTGAAAAAAACCGGTGTGAACTAGTTATTGTTCAAAGGGGCCAGATTACACAGCCGGTACAAATTAAATATCTAAGCTTGTTCTAGATGCAAAATTGGACACTAACTTCAACTCAAGAAGCTAAGCCTAGCTCCAGGAAGCAACAGCATCAGCGACAGCGTAATCCAACAGCTAAAAGTGTGACTACAAAGAAGAGAAGAAGGAGATGCCAAAAGCGGAGCTGCCTATTTTTAAAGTCGCTGATGCATCGACCGAAAATATCAAAGGTAAAACATTAGAGCCCAATGGAAGTGAGTGCGAGATCTGCCAACAAATGTAGCGCTGGTAGTATTAAGGTCCGCCACCGTCATGCACAGATGCCAGATGAAAAATATATCATATGAAAACGAGAGCTCGGTTTAAGTATATAAGCTAAGGTTGGGAAGACTGGTAGCGGTCGACGGGAAAGCTATCCCATTTCAATCAAGGACAGGGGTATGGATCCGATCTATACCATCGCAGCCGAATAAAATAATGAAGCTCATCAGAGCCAGAAATGCAAACAAGAGCATTAAGGATAACTTTTTAATTTTATTATTTTTCAGCAAAATTTAAACACACATCACAGCTTTTTAAGCCTAAACAAAATATCCGCCAACCCGTTGTTGTATTTCACCACCCAGATTTTAATTTAAAATTTCTGCACGAGTTCGAATGAGTATATCGATTCAATAAACACTGGCAACCAAATAACGGACGTTCAATATCAGCCGGGGTTCATTCACTTTTGAAACACCTGAACATTTAGACACAAGTGTCGGATAATGTTTATCAATATTAATGTGAGGCCAAAAAGTTTTCATATAAGCTGCCAACACACCACGCCCAGCGAAGCCGCATTAACAATCGGCACATTAAATACCGTTAAAACAAAACATACACAAACCGCAGCCACAATTGAGATTTACTAATAATCCGCACAATTTCCAGCGCTCAATACAAAACAGGCGGATATAGTGAGCGCAGCTTGCTGAAACAGAAAGAAGAGAGGCAAAAACAACAACAGCAAATAATAATAAAAGAGCTGAGGCTCACTTGATGGCCAAACTTTGCAGTCGCACAAGCACTTCGAGCCACTACACAACAAACGGCGATTGCACTTAACGGGAGCCAGCAGCTGCCGGTCGGTATTTCATTATTGTAAAATATTCGCTCATCGAGCAACAAAAAAAAGTAAAATAAAAGCAAAAGTAGGAAACAAAAACAAAAGCAAAGAAAAGCAGTGGCTGCAATTCCTGGCGCACTTCAACGTACTTATCCTACATATCCCGTTAGCGCAGCAACGCACACTCACACATACACACACACATAGCAGCGCACTCAAGCTGCTGCAAAACTTTCATAAATATGCAATGACCAATTGTTCTCAGCAAATCCATTTTACGATTATATTTTTGTGCTGACCACAATTAGTGCAGATCCGCACATTACAAGCAAAATAAAGGACAGACAGACAGACAGACAGGGTACAGCTTACAGCAGTCAGCTGCCGGCACAGCTGTGCAGCGGCTACACGTTACTGTTGTTGTTGTTGTTCTTGTTGCATGTAGACATTGTCAGGATGCTGTCATTTGAAGTGGCATTAAAGTCATTGCTGTCAATGGACTGCACTCGGAGCCGAAGACCGACGTCCAGCGACCGCCGTCCACTATCCACAGACAAGCGGATGGCTTTAGTCAGCATGTGTAAGAATGTCAACCAGACTGACTGATGGCCATTTACAGCAACAGACAGCCGCATTGCCCGCTCAACAACAGCACTCACTTGTCGTCGTCGGAGTCGTCGGGGCGCTGAGGTCGCATATACTTGCTGCATATTTGTGCTTTATTCCAGCGCCGGTCAGTTGGGTTTCTTTCTTTGTTTTTGCACTTTTTGCGCTCCTCGTCGCCTTGCTTTATTTAATTTTGTTCTGTCAATTCATTCATATTAAATGTGTTTTCCTTGCGATTTGCTAGGAAAATGGAACGGAAACGGATACGGCGGCGACTGAGATTAGCATTTGCGCCAGCTAACATGCACACATGCATAAGCACATTTGTATGAAGCATCATACTTTCGTGTATGTGTGCGGCTTGTAAATGAATCATCGCTCCGCTTAAGACGGACACTTGGTTGGCTTAGCGCTCTTTGCCTGAGCGATCGTCGAATTAGCAAAGCATTGAATAAAAGTTGTGGTCATACTAAACCCAAAGTACAGTTAAATACTTAATCGCACAGACTTCACATATCACACATATGTATATATGTATATATATTTTTTTGCAAGTTTGCATAAAGAGTGAAGTGCTCTTCTTTTCTTAAGAGGCAGCACGCTCTGATATTTAAAGCTAATGAGGGATCACTTACTTCTAATAGAGCCGAAGAACTTAAGCCTCTTTTGTATCGATTATTAATTACATCAATAAAGAAGAGAAAAGAAATTGTTCCTATTTGTCCAAATGTTTCTATACTCTCGAAACAAAGTTGCTAACGAGAGTATTATAGTTTTGTTCACATAACGGTTGTTTGTAAGTCCTAAAACTAAAAGAGTCAGATATAGGGTTATATATACCAAAGTGATCAGGGTGACGAGTAGAGTTGAAATCCGGATGTCTGTCTGTCCGTCCGTCCGTCTGTCCGTCCGTCGGTGAAAGCTGTAACATGAGTAAAAATTGAGCTATCATGATGAAACTTGGTACACGTATTTCTCGGCTCCATAATAAGGTTAAGTTTGAAGATGGGCAAAATCGGCCCACTGCCACGCCCACAAAATGGCGGAAACCGAAAACCTATAAAGTGTCATAACTAAGCCATAAATAAAGATATTAAAGTTAAATTTGTCACAAAGGATCGCATTAAGGAGAGGCATATTTGGACGTAATTTTTTGGGGAAAAGTGGGCGTGGCCCCGCCCCCTACTAAGTTTTTTGTACATATCTCGGAAACTACTATAGCTATGTCAACCAAACTCTATAGAGTCGTTTCCTTCAGGCATATCCATATACAGTGCAAAAATGGAAGAAATCGGATAATAACCACGCCCACCTCCCATACAAAGGTTATGTTGAAAATCACTAAAAGTGCGTTAACCGACTAACAAAAAACGTCAGAAACACTAAATTTTACGGAAGAAATGGCAGAAGGAAGTTGCACCCAGGCTTTTTTAAAAAATTGAAAATGGGCGTGGCGTCGCCCACTTATGGACCAAAAACAATATCTCAGGAACTACTTGACCGATTTCAATGAAATTCGGTATATAATATTTTCTTAACACCCTGATAACATGTACGAAATATGGGCGAAATCGGTTCACAACCGCGCCTTCTTCCAATATAACGCTATTTTGAATTCCATCTGATCCCTTCTTTGTATAATATATACATTAGGAACCAACAAAGAATAAAACTTTACACAAATACGGTATTTGAGCTGAGGTAGCCCTTGTGGAAAAATTGTCATGATCGGACTATAACTTTTCAAGGTCTCTGATATCGAACACGAAGAACTCAGTGCCTAACCTAACCTAACCTAATTTTTCACCGAAAATATCGGTGAATCTCTCAGAATTTAATTGTAATTAATTTTACAGCAAAATAAAAAAATATATAAATGACGGATAATGAAATCTCTATTATCACTTTATCATGCGAGAGTATAAAATGTTCGGTGACACCAGAACTTAGCCCTTCCTTACTTGTTTTTTTTTTTCTCAGTTGGTATGACTATCAGTGACATCAGGCTATTTCGTATTCGCCTGACTTAGCTCCATGTGACTTCTGGGTATTCAGCAAACTCAAATGACCGCTTCGTGGAAACATTTTCGATTCAATTGAATACTTCAAATGTGATATGCGCATTGAAGGCTGTTCGGGCCTTTAACAACTATTTCGAGAATTAAAAAAAACATTATTACATGTGTTTTGAGCCAAGTGGGATTGCTTTGAGGGGACGACATGGATTTGGAAGAACAAATTAATAATTTTAAAGTTATATATGTATAAAGCATTTAGCACTAGATCACATCATTACCAGTAAAGAACAGTCTTTAAGTATCACTGTGATATTGACCACTTTTATAGGTAAAAGTCAGCCAAAAGCATTCAAGTTCACGTATTCGGTATCTAGAGGCTTGATAAGTTATGGTCGGTGTTTGAGCATTATGGCACATTAAATGCCAAACTCTAAGGTACGGAAATAGATGGAATTTACAACTTGTATATATGCTGAGTACTAATTTAGTCAACTTTTACTCTGGACCGGACCGAATTTGTTTGAATTATATATAGGGACAGCAAACGACGCAATATTTTCCCCGCTCTTTTGACATTTCTTTTCAGTAAGGTTTGCCATTTCATAATGAAAATATATACGATCCTACGAATCTCAACCAAATTCGGAGTCAGTGGCCTAACCTTAAGAGCGCTACGTTTAATTTATGGTCATGATATTTAATCGCCCTGTAAGATCAACATTTGAGCATTTAGTTGAAAATTTTAATTCACAGGCACAGTACAAAATATTTCCGTGCCAGTGAGACAAAGAAGTGCCCGCAGTGTCGAGCGTATTGCTGCCAATCACACATCTGACACATCGTTCTCAAGCGTTGGTAACCTCTGTGACGTCGTTATAACGATTTTGAGAAAAGATTTTGGCCTACATCCTTACAAGATCAAATTGATGCAAGAACTGAAGCCTCTTGACCACCAGAATTGTTGTATGTTCGTGAATTGAACTGAGCAACAACTTGAAATTGGTCCGGATTTTCATCGAAAAATCATCTTCAGCGATGAGGCTCATTTCGGGCTGAATGGTTTCGTCAGTAAGAAAAATATGCATTATTGGTCAGGCAGCCGTCCCGAAAAAATTACGGTGTGGTGAGGTTTGTGAGTCGGCGGTGTCATTGGGCCATACTTCTTACGTGATGATCAAGACCGGCACGTTACTGTGAATGGAAATCGCGTCCACTCAATGATAACCGAATATTTTTGGCCCAAATTGGATGATATTGATTGGTCAATATGTGGATCCATCAGGACGACGCCACAAGCCAATCAGCGAATGTTACAATCGATTTATTGAAAACCAAGTGTGGTGAACGTGCTATCTCACGAAATGAAAAACAAGATTTGTGCTCTTAAAATTACTTGGAATAAAAAAATCATCGATTTTTTTCGGTTTTACACTTACCTTATCCGAACTTTAAAAAATAAAAATATGTTGATGAAAATTGTAGGGATTATTATGATAACCCCCAATTTCTTCCACTAGAACATTGCGATTGCGATAGAACATTGAGATGCTAACTGTAAAGCAGATACCAGTGAAGCTCGTTTTGCTTTCTCTCTCAAAGGTGTACTGATGAAGCTCTTTTAATTTTTTTGTCTTCTCTAACTTCTGTGAAGCCTACAATTGCACAGACTGCGTCCTCGTCAGCTGTTTTCTAATTGAAATTCATCCAAAGGATAATGATGTTCCCATCAAAGCCTAACAATATTTCTCCCTGTTGCCAATCAATAACAGTGTTCCTTGTTGTTTTCACTTCTCTGTGCCAACTGTTGCACATTCAAATCAACAATTCATTGCCTGACAATCAGTTCATGCAATGCAATGCATTAGCACACATTCAATTGAGTAACAACACTCACACACACACACACGCTCAATCGCTAGAAGATGCCTTACTTCAGTAGTTGCTTTTGGACGAGTGTCCAGTCGGCAATAGTGTAGCCATCGTTATGTTCTAAAGATATGCTCTGTATAACTGAACTGCTTCTGCAGCACTTTAATATAACAAATTAAAAAAAAACACACACACAACATATTGTATTTCTAATAATTTATCAATTTTTAATTACATTGAGATCGGTTTTGAATCGTCTTGGTGACATATAAATACATGTATTGGTGATAAAAACACAAAAATATGTTTTCTGTTAATAGAAGATTTTATTTTTCTGATATAGCAAAATCTTAAGTACTCTCTAAATCAATCTTGAGGAAGGTCCTTAGCTCAAATTATCCATGCCAATATTATTCAAAATACATTTTGATCACCTTAGCGAGTTGAAGACGAGAAGTTGTTCTTCTACCATTTCGGCCGTTTTCGACGGACTTATTGACCATCTGTCCAAGCGAAACAAATTCATGATGTAACAAATAATTAATATCGAAAAAAAGAATGATCATCACCTTGATTTTTGAGCGGCTTTGATGTAGTTTTGGGTTTCGGCTCGTTTTTTCCTTCCATACCGATGATACATATAGTTGACTCGTTTGCAAGTCAAACTCATAAACCATGTCTCATCGGCTCTCCATGAATGTAGGATCAAACGTACTCGCGAGAGATGTCGAGCTCTCTTGCGATCTCTCTAACACTTGCCTGAGGATTTTTAAGCAACATATCTTTCCCTTTTCTTTTGATATTTTCATCAGTTGAGGAGGTCGAAGATCGTCCAAAAAAGACTCATTCTTTGTTCGATTTAAGCACTTGCTGTAAACAGAATGGTTAGGAGATCGCGTTCATATTTGGCATAGTAATAAAGACAGTCCTACCAACCTAGCTAAACACATTTTTTTAAATAACATTTGCCCGAGCAATTTCCGGGTACCTCTTTTTTACTCTAACATTTAAAGTACTTATAACACAGGTTGTACACATTTTAGAGACTTGATAAACGGCTTTTATGATAAAAAAATTATTGGCCTATTATTATAATTTTATTATTATAATTATTGAAGTCTTTATATATCTTTAATATATATAAAGCAATATCTCTAAGAACTCTGTACCCACAACTGACTCAAATCTAATCCTTAACAAGATTTACCGTTTATTAATTACCGTTATATGTTTGCTCATAAAATATGTTTTCCATTTTTGCGAGATAACGGTAGTCAAACAGTAACCTGTGACTGACTGCAACAATTTATAAGCCAACAAAAAACTGCTGTCAAGGCTAACCCTTGCCAGAGTGGCGGTGCGAGTTTTGCAGTTATGCATGCCCCTATTTACTACGTAGTGTACCCACACATTCCCGGCTAATAAATAATCGACATTTGCAACCAAAGCGAAAACAAAAACAACATAAATAAAATAAATAACTTTAAGCGCAGCACTTTTTACAGTTATTTTACAGTTTTAACACACGCTGCCCTTTTGACTTAGCAATTTCGTGGTCCGTTTTTCGCATTTGTTTGTTGTGTGTGGGTTTTTTGCGCTTTGTAGTTGTAGTTGCAGTTATTGTTATTGTTTTGCTTATGTGTAAAACACTTTTAACAGCATTTTGAGGTTAACTGCAGTTGCAAATGCGAGCGCTTGACTTTTCGAGTGCAACTTAGAAATTTATTTGCGTTTTTTACGCCGTTCGCTTTTTACGGCGTTTTCGTGGCTTTTTTCCACTATTTATTTGTTTACCACTTGAACAACAAAGCGTCCACACATACACCCACATATACGTGCCAACGCACACACCTACAACGGACTTGCCACATTTGCCACACTACAAACGCATAATTTAATTAACAAGTTGGCACGAACTCTTTTGCCACACGAACTGACTGTGAAATATGCACTCGAGACGTGCCACGCCACCATACACGCGCGTCACGAAACCCCACTCCCACACCCCGCAGCAGCACAGCCTACATGCAACAGCGTTTGCAGCGGTGCGGCATCATCGTTAATTGTTCTGATTAATGGATGCATCCATGACCTCGCCACCGTGTGGCAGCAGCAGCGGCAAGGTTTTATAGTGCAACACTGCGTGCTGGCGCACAGAAAAACAAATTTCGCACAACAAAATGCAAAATGCTGCACATTCATAGCGCGCAGCCAACAGCTTACAGTTTACAGTTGGCAATTTACAGTTTACTGTTTACACTTTTTCGTTCTTGCCGCATTTAGCATTCAGCTTACATGCCGTTTAGACTTTTTCCGCATAAACACATGTAAGTATGTGCATGTGGGGGGGTGAATTTGTGGAAAAAATGCGCATTGGCTTTGTTTGGTGTCGCAGTTGAGTGTACCGCTATTCCAGCGTGCGTCGGTGGCAGCCAGTTTATTTGAATAGCTCGTGCCTTGACTGACGGCCGCATAGTCCGCCTCTCGCGCGCCCTTAAACCGTCCGCTGCCATGCCTCGGCGCTTAATATACATTTTTACCGCCACATAATGCACAGCCTTGCCACCATAAATCGGTTAGAAGCAACTACCGAGGTCTCCGACTCCACGTCGCCACCCCACTCAAGCTGTGTTTACACACACCCCAACCAAGTTGAGTGCCACAAATAATTCCCTGCTCGCACCCTTATTGCGTCCCCCTGTCACTGTTTGCTTAAGGTGCCAACTTTTTGCATTCTTCTATTTCCCTTTTCCGTTGTTCTTTTCTTTTCAATGGCAGCATTCTCCGCTCATTTTGCATTGTTGATTGCCACGGAATATTCCAATTTACAGTTCCGCAAATGTTTATTACACTAATCATGCACCCTTCGCCTGCCGATCGCCGTTCGCCGTCGACTGTCGGCCGTCTTCTATGCTCATTATTTAGGTTATGCAGCTCGGATCGGCTCGCCTCGGCTCGACTGTCTTGTTAATGTGCCATTGTAAATTAAGTTTAGCAGACATTTAAGAGTTTTTTTAAATTAATTACAGCACAAATTGTACAGTGTGCCGCCATAAATCATGGAACGAAGTGCGCTTAACTGTTGGTCGAGTAAATATAGTATAGTGCGGAGCTGGAGCTTGGCAACTTTCCGTCCATCTCAAAAGTTCACGATGCATAGAAGTAGAAAGCAAGCAGAAAGGGATGACAATGCTCTCAAATATAATATGTTAAGTGCAACTTTCAGTTTCAATTGGATTAATAGCTTGTTTAGTGATGATTTTCTCAAATATCTTAAATAAAGCTCAATATATACGTCGTTAGTCAGACAAAAATTAAGGCAATAACCTCACATCGCGTTAGAGAATTTTCTTAGAAGTAGAGAGGCAGCAGATGTAGCGGCTGGCGGAAAAACCTGCATCCAGACCATAAAGGATTTATGGAAAACGAAGTACTTTATAAGATTACCAAAAGCCAACCCACTTGCTACCTAACTAACTTATCAAGTCGCTATTAAAGTTCGTTGACGTTCTGTATGAGAAACACTTCAGCTAAAGTATTGATTTCGTCGATTCCGTTTCGGTAATATGGATATGAGTAATGTGTGTACTATATGAATAGGAAGGTCAATTGTTGAAAAAGGAGATCTTTGACTGTGACCATCATGTTAGCACTGCTTTGATTGCCCAGAAACTTAACTTTGCAACAAAGCCGTTTGGAATTATTTAAATTATATAGACTGAGTTTCCATCAGCAAATCTCTAAAAAAAGATTACAAAAAAAAGTGATCCATATCTCAACCGGATGGTTTCTGGTAATATAAAGTGGCTCACGTACGACTACACCAATCAAAACTTACAGTGGTCGAGTCGGTACAAATTATGGTTTAGTCAGGATTGACGTTCCTGTGATGGTTTTGCTATGTCTTTAGTGGGATTGACAAAGATTCATCTACTAGCAGCGCCCCTCTAGTTGCAAGGTTATTATACATCCTACTTATAATGGAACATAGCAGCAAGAGATTATTACCTGTTCCCCTTAAAAATGGCAACTGTTACAGTTTTTTCCATTGAAGGTGAGGGTACAAAATATTTATACCTCAATGCCGTCGACCCTACGCAGGTAATACAATATTATAGCTTACAATAGGTATCCAAAACGATATTCTTAATAACCATTTTACATTGCCCCTTGAGATCAACCAAAATACCAGAAGGAACTCAGCATGCACCGTCAATTAGTTTTTCCATCAAGCACCCTAAGCTTGAGTCATTTTTTCACCGAACTATTCCCCACACAATAAGAAATAAGCAGCGTTCTTCTCGCCACATTGGCGCCATTTCACTATTATACACAACTCTGTACCCGCACCGTGCTTCATGCAAATGCAACGGTAATAGCGGCAACAACCAACAGAACTACAGGCGACTGCAACAGCTGCGGTGGACCGCAACAACTCGCGTCATTTGTTCCGCATCCGCTGGTCATGAGCTGAGTCATGGCAACGATGTGTTGCAACACGCTGCATCGCCCTGCGCAAACATAAATTTCTCACGCCATTAAAGAAAGCAACGCGCTGGTAATGCATCATGCACCTTTTCCCTCCACACACACACATATATATGTATATGTTTACAGTTATAAATGCTGAAAGAGCTGCTTCCTTGTGGGGAGCTTTTTTCAAAAGCGCAACGTGCAATCACTGCAACGGTTGAGGTTGTTAGCCGCACACATACACAGGCATGCCTTGGAAGATGCTAGCGCTGCTCCGCTTAGCACCCACCAGCTTTACCGCTAACTCTTAGCGTGCGCATTTTGAGTAATGACTAACACATTTCCGCATTCATATAGCGTGAAAACGTTTGGCTCTACTGAGCATCGAGCGCACCCTATATCCGGTGCCGTTTATTGTTGTGCACCAAACGATTTGCCCGGCGCCCTTGCAACACAGTTTCTGTCTCCGCGCAACTCCGTCGCGCGTTGTGGTCGCCGGCATTAGCTGCTCGATCTGCTTTGAGTCAATAAAGAGAGGAGCAGCAGTGAGTCATCTTCTTGCGAAACGGCGAAGGGCGGGTTGCAAGCTTAGTTAATGGCGTTACGGTGGTGGCGCGTAGAGGTAAGCAGGCGCCTGGGGCTAAATTGATGTGAACCCACAATCAGATATTGTGAGGAAATTTTAAGGAAGCATGGTGACATGGATATAACAATGCTCGAAAGACAAACTATGTATTTAAGCAGAAATACTTTAGAGTTTGCTCTTTTTGCATGATCTTTCGAAGAGTTGTCACTCGTTGCCGAGTCTCAACGCTGATCGGTGTCGGAACCAGAGTACAGCTGAGGTTCGAAGCAAAATGAAATAGATGTCCATTCCTTCCGTTCCCACAACAATCGGTTCTACGTAAGCAGAACAGACCAGGTCTTTTTCGGCCGAGGACTGTCAACTCGGCAGATTTCTGTCGCTACAACAGCAACAGCTGTCCATTCCACCTCCTCAAAATAACTTTAAGACGGCTTAGGAACAACAAAACCCTTGTGGACGACGGATTACAGATTGAGCTATTTGTTCCAGCTGCTGAGCATGCTTGGGTCGGATGACTACATGTCTAAAGATTGAAGTATGAATGTACACTTTGCTCTAACGTTCCATTATAAGGGAGTCCCAGCAGTCTGTACAAACTATCGCGGGATCAGCTTATCTTACATTACATATAAGTTCTTCCGACAATTCTTTTTAGTTTACAGTTAATATACTGATTAGATTTTATCAGTATGGCTTTCCATCCAGCATAGACCAAATTTTGACAATACTTCAAATCTTGGAGGACCCTTGTCGACAAGGGTCTCAAGGGGCAAAGCTCGACAATCACCACCTTTTTGTCGAATACAAAGCCGCTTTGGGCAGCACTGACAGGAGCTGCCCATTCGACACTGTGTATAAATTTAGTATCCTTGGGAAACTCATACGGTTATGCGGAATAACGTTAAGTACAATGCTCTCCAGATCCTTTTTTATGATCAAAAATGACGCTCTCTAAGTATTTCCTTACTCCCGCTTTATTATACGGCAATGAAAACCGAGTTGAGAATTACTTGAAGCTTTTGAGAGAATTCTATTTGCAAGACATTGGAGCCATCCGCTAACCCGTAATCTTGAAGTTGGGAAAAGCTCTTTCGATTCAAGATTAATGGGTGGGCAACGGAAGCAAGGACCCCTGCACATCCAATGGAGGAACCAAAATCTGTCAGCACTTGGGATGTACAACTGGATAGAGGCACCCGACGAAGCTTTGTGCTATCGCCACAGACTGATCGACGACAAAAATCAAGAACAAGTATATTCCACCTCACCAATTGGTACCAAATAAAAATCCGTTTTAATCCGTTGTACTCTTGAGCATCGCGGAACGGAAGATGTTGAGATAAACCGCACTGCTTAACAATTTCCTCTGAGAAAATGTTAAGACCTTTGCAAACTATGTGCACAAGAAGAACGTTCTGGCGGTCGAAAAGAGTGATGACATGCTACAAGCTCGGGTGACTGGCGTAACCCGCTTAACCTTAGCAAAATTAGAATCTAGCTTCTGTCAAGTCCTAATGTTCCTGCAATAACTGACTTTTTTGCAATTTACTTCCGTATAAATCTTAGCCTTTGTGCTCTCAACATTTTTTGGTTTAATAATAAGAATAAGTACACATAAATATGTAGGAGTACATGTAAATCCAAAGGCTAAAAAAACTAATACCTTTTTATTTATAATTTATGCCTGAGCTGTGGACAAATGCTTCAGCTCGTTTGTTGTAATTAAAATTTTATCAAAATTACTTAACTCTGGCAGTCCGATGTCGTTTGTTATGAATGTGTGTGTGTTCGTTCATAGCATGTCAAGCGTTGGATTGAGCAAATAACTCTCTCGTTTGGTGTGCCACCCACTCACACTTCGTAGGTGCATAAGTAGGTGAATCATTGCCGTCCCACAGGAAACGGAAGTGTATTATTTATGAAGCGCATACGACAGCACACAAACAGTTATACAGATAATCAACATGATATGCTTACTTACTCGTAAGAGAACTTATTTATGTTTTCGACATACACCCACACATACATACACTGTTTCCGCTCGCTAAGTGCATTTGTTAGCATTCGTTACATTTCATTTTTTTTTTCTTTGGATGTGAAATTTTTCACGGTTTTAATGCACAGATTTATGAATTTACATTAATGAAAGCGTTAACTATATTTAAAGTGGTTTGTGAGTTTAAACAACTGAAGTGTTTTAAGAATAATAAATGCTTTGAGCATTCTAATTGAAATACAAATTCTTGAGGCAGTTATAAATGAGAGTTATTTAATGAATATTTTTGTATCATTTCCCAAAAAAAAAAGTTTCTTCGCATAGATTTCATTATTTAATGAGTTTCTGCGAAATTTTCAATATTTTCTAACAAATCAAAACCATGTCATATACTTAACTTAATGTCGCATTTCTTCACATCTTCCTTTGTAAAGACCTTCTGTTGTAACTTGTCCCTAACAGTCATGACTTTGAAGTCGTAGATAATTTCGTCTACTTTGGAACCAGCATTAGCGCCAACAACAACGTCAGCCTCGAAATCCTACGCAGATTAACTCTTGTCAACAGGTGCTTCTTCGGACTAAGTAGGCAATTGAGAAGTAAAGTTCTCTCTTGACGAACACAGAACAACCTCTACAAATCACTCATCATCCCGTCCTGCTATATGGTAGAGGCGCATAAACGATGGCCATATCTGTTGAGTCGGCATTACGAGTTTTCGAGAGAAAGGTTCTGCTGAAGATTTATGATGCTTGGTGCATTGGCAAGGGCGAATATCGCATTCAATGGAACGATGAGCTCCAACTCTGAAAGTATTCCGCCGAGGAAAGCAGAGGAAGGTCACCATTCCGGTAGAAAGACCATGTAGAGAAGGCCTTGGCAACACTTGGAATCTTCTCGTAATATCAAATAAGATTTGGTGCTTAGCCTGCCTATGCTCGCTTTTAAGAAAAAACGAAACCTCCGTAGGGTTTAAATGGTCATCCATCTCACATTTGTGATGGTACGAATAATAGTGAATTACAATGGCGTTACGGCGCACCATTTTTGCAAAAGAGTAATGAAAACATCAACCAAAGTATGAAAATTTAACCCCTTGGGTCCTCTTGTTAAGCCTTTGAACCCATCAATTTTCGCCAACATGACCTGAACTTTCCAGCCACACTCTACTCAAGGTCGTAAAGTAAAAACAACTCAACTTTGACTCAAAAACAATGTTCCGGCTTCATTTGAGACAATTGGACAGATGGTAGTCCAGACCTCACCCCGTTGGATTATGAGTGCTGACCCGTATTAGAGGACATGGCTTCCTCTACTCGATATTCAAATATTCAGTTGTTGAAGCGTACTCTCTTCCGGCCCAGAAATATCCGGGCAAGCGATGTGGGTAGATCCTTCATAGGCAGCGGAGAGCAAAGGAGCCTCTGTTAAGCTCATAAGAGACTCTACAGGGGATAGAAGCAAGGCAACTGTCCTTGACTGCTAAAATCATGGATTTTTGTGATGAAAAGCAAGGTCCACTCCAGTCATTGCAGTTAATGCCATATTGAATATTGACAAAATAACTATATAGTGCCATATATAGATATCGCCGGAAGGTGATAAATGAACGCATGTTTGAAGAATCGTCAAACCAAAATGTGGCGTCTGTTTCTCTACCCACATTGCTGTGAGGAATTTGTGGGATGAACGGAAGAATGGTAGCATAAGAGCAAATTGGTGAAGTAGTATATTGTGATGAATTCTCAATCAACTTTAGAGTCACACTTCCTGATTATTGCAATATTTTTCTAGGCGATATTGCTGCCATTAAGGCAGTGTTACATTTACTGTTCCAGGGCCTCCTTCAGAGAAGTTACTATTAACGTTGATAACTAACCGTGCGTTCAGGGCTGGTTAAAGAATGCCTAACTTCGTTATCAATGGTGTTGAGGCACTTTGTGATAAGACTTAAATGTGTACAAGACTACAGCAAAATCGTAGGTAATTTTACAGCTGATGAATGGGCAACAAATGGTATCCTAGCCTCGCTTTCATTAGAATTGGAATGGGTAGGTGCTTCCCTCTCCTCGTGTGCTCTACCATTGGATAGCTGTGCTTCGCATGAACTTAGCCAACGATGGACTACCATCGGTTCATGCAATGTCACAGCATTCTTTTGGCTCAAAAGCATAAGTAAGAGATCCAAGGATCTCTTTTCCTTAAATAAGATTGACTATGCATAATTGTGGGTTTCTAACAAGTCATTGTGCATGCTGTAATGTTGAGGATCTTACCGGAGGAAAGTTGCAGAAACTGGATGGACGTGTACGAGTTGGAAACATCTCAGAACTTTCTTTTTAATTATTCCGCATTTGCGAGATCAAAGCTTAAACAGTTGTGATCTCACACTTTCAGATAATCTACCGAACTGGTGGGAATAGAGATTAAACACCTGAGCAAATTTTCATTGCTTACAAGACGCCTCGCTGATTTATAAGTTCGATATACAGAAGTTATACTATCTTTGTAGCTTAACAATAGTCTGCATATAGGAGTCCAAGTGCGCTCTCTGGATTGACCATCGAACCTAACCTTCCGGCATAAGAGATTACACACCCTTAGCCTTTAGTCTAACTCACTTTTGTATAGGTGGTATTTGTTAAGAGTATATAAGCAAGACCCTTCTTTCGTTGATTTTCTTCCTTTCGAATGACTACATGCTTAAGACTACTCTGCAAAAATGAACGCATTTGACAAATTGTGTCTTAATTGCTTAATTAAAGTGCAAAAGTAACTGTTTCTTTGACCTGCCGACCATGCGGTGACAAAGTCAACATAACGTAACGGTTGTAAGTTACTACAGCTTACGAGAAATTTTCACTGTCGAAAATTTAACCCCAAATGACCACTTAATGCAACAACTGTAATTACAACTACAAACACAACAACAACTCCAGTGCTCATAAATGTAGCGCAAAATTTGTCTTGAGCACAGAGAACAAGCGCACACAAACTCACATATTGTCGATTACACATACACAAGCGTACGCATAAAATGAATGTATGTGTATGTATAACTGTATTTTGTACATGTGTGTGTGGCGAACTGCGCTGAAGTTTGACATGCAACAATGCCTCACAGTTGTGGCCAAGAAACGCAAAAGTGGCTACTTCAACGATAACAACAACAACAACACTGTACCGTTATAAGAAATGCATTGCAAGCAGCTTGTTTGCAATACATTTTCCGCGCAGCTGACAAAGACCAGCCGGCAAGGGTGATAAAGCGCAATCACAAGCGCGCCAACAACTACAACAAACCCACGCCCACACCCGGCGGCCACCGACAGCGCACGTTACTCGTAAAATTTCAAATGTACAAAGTAATCACTCACTTGCAACGTGAAGTGCCGCATTGCCGTTGGTCAGCGGCGGGCGAGTAGCACACACACACATATATATGCATATTAAAAGTATGTGTGTGTGTGTGTTTGCATGAACAGTTAGAGGCGAATGTATTTTATCATATTTGCTTAGCGCTTCAACATGAAACATTTCGTTTACAATGGTGCAACATGTGCAACAGTGGGTCGACAAACAGTTAAAGTTGGCCAATAAGTTGTGGAGGGCGCGCGGTTGCGCGCGGCAGCAACTCGAGTCACATTCAAGTTGCAACTTCATGTTGAACACTTCAATCTTGCCAAAGATGTGTGTGAGAAGTTATGCATTGGCTTGTGGCCAAATTTATGGCAAAAACATGCAACCATACATATGTACATATGTATATATACTATATATACATATGTATATATTTTAGCTTATTTTACTTCAAATTCAGGCTGCAGTTGTTGTTGTTGACTTTGCTGTCGCAAGTTGTTATTTGTTGCATGTTGTTAATATTTACATTCTGCTTTGCTTTCCAAAACGTCAGCAAAAGCGAGGCAAGTCAGCACGATACACACACATACATCTATACATAAACATATACATATATACACTCCCATACATTTGCGTAGACGTCTGCAACTGCTGACTGCTGACCCAATAGCTATCAAAGTGCCCGCGACCCCGTTGCACTCCTCCTCTCCTGCTCTCCCGCACACTCGCAACTCAAAGCTTCCAAATCACTAGAGGCCACCGCTACTGCCACTCAGGCCACATTGTAGCTACTATAGCTGAAATAAAAATAAAAATTACCAACAACAACTACCAACTGCGCGCTCCACTACTACACAGCGCAGTGACCAAAGGAGTGCTGTGCACTGCAGTGGCAGAATGTATCCACCGAAAAGCACGAAAAATAATAAAATAAAAACGTTGAAATAGATAAAGGCAAATAGCAAGTAACTAAGCGCACCCGCGGGCATTAACAACTCGTATCCTTATCCGCATCCGTGACGGCGTCCGCCGCTTGCATGTTCGCGCCCCGGCCACGTGGCGTATACGTAACATTCTTTTCGGTATTACCTGCTGCATGCGGCGCAAATGCTACACTTTCTTCCGTTGCATGCACACATGCCTACACACACCCATACACATTCAGTGTTATATTGCATTCTTCACTTCTTTTATACTCAGGTTCTTTCGCATTCAAAACGGTCGGACAGCTAGCGTTACCGCTCACCTTTAAATCAGCTTACAGTATCTGTTTAGCGCAATGGGGCATAAGCCAAAGTTATTTGTTCTGGGAAATTTATTCACCAATACTTAAAAATTAATTTTTTTTTGTCAGTCCGGGTCAAATTTGATCAGTTCATAGATCAAATATGACCCGAACTTATACAAAAAACTTAATTTTTGCGTTTTTCAATAGAAATTTTTATTAACATCTTCAATATAGCCTCATGTCGCTATAACAGATGTGTTCACCGTTGAGCTTAACATTCAAACCAAATCGAGGAAGATATGGAGCTAAACATATATATACAAAAGATCGGGATGACAAGGCAAGCTAGAATCGGGGTGAATGTCTGTCCGTCCGTCGATGCAAGTTGTAACTTGAGTAAGATCCCGTAATGATATTTGCTCGAATATGTCAGACAGTGAGTGACTCATCTTCATAAACTTGTGTGAAAATAAGTTCCCGAGTCTACTTATGTAAGTAGTACTAGGTGCGTAACCAAGTTCCCGCTGTTTGTCAAAGATGAATTAACTGGTTAGTGGTGATGAATTTTGATATATCCAAAATGTGATAAACTTAACCTGCACGTTCGAAAGAGAGACTTCGTTTCCACATCAGTGACTTTCTTTATGCGTCATACACTTCTGGCTGTGAGAATACAGGTACAAGTATGTCCAATTGTTTGCCAAATATGCTAATCGTCATTTATGGAATCTTCGGACAGTTAAAGAAATCGGTGGCTGAAGCACTTCGGGAACTCCAAAAAGTTAACGGAGATGCTGCACCAAGCAAAGCAATGCGCCGTGAAAGGTTTCGTTGCTTTAAAGACGGTGATTTCGATATTAACAGCCGTCCGCATGAGAGAAGGCCAAAAACCTTCGAAGACTGTAAATTGGAGACGTTGCTCGTTGAAGATCCGTGTCAAGTACAAGAAGAGCTTGATTCAACATTGGAACACATTGACCAAGCCACAAAATGCAAATAGTTGCCAAATCCGTTAAAATCTTCCTGGAAAAAGTGCATGGGCAGTACTACTCCACTAGCCTTATTTTTTCCGATCTTTAGGTTGAAGTTTTCTTCATATACCCACTCTGCTACACTACTTTTAATACAAATATATTGGTGATTAAGCAAAATGCCATGAAGATGTTTAAAAATACGATGATGCTGGAACACCGGAAATCCAAAAACCAATATCACTAGTATATTGCTAGATTAAGGATTTGCCCAACAGTTCTGAAAAGGGGTACTTCAAATATATATTTTTTTACTTTTAAAAAATTTAAGAAAAAAATGCAATTTTGAAATATGCTATAAAGTACTCCATGCAATTTTTATAGCATAAAGGAGTATACAAAAAGCTTTATACTGATTTTTTTTTTTGAAAAAATTATGCCAACTATCGATGCCGAATTTCTTGAAGTAATGTCGTAAAATAAAAAAGATTTTCATACAAGCACTTGGTTTTGATGATTCAGTTTACATATAAAATTTTTAAAGTAGGGGGAAGCATCGAAAACTGGAGTGCCAAACTTTAATCCGCTAAACCTAAGCTACTTCTAACTCAAGACTCCCCCACAGAACCACCGAATAAGGTATTACTTCGTAGGATTGAAAAGACATTTTACGTCTCCTCTATAGTACTGACGTATGTAACTGTATTAATTTTGTCATTATGGAAGTTGCAGCTTCGCGAACACATAAATCGAACGAATCGTCGAACAATATGGACTGACGTAATTTTGAAATTTGTATAGACAGACTCTGAAGAGCCCATGCTAGCGTAATATTTGGCTCAGGGGAAAATCCAGGTACCCATGTTATCTAGTTATCCACGTATGAATGCTAGGTATAAGTCTTTGAGTCCACCGAACTTTGGTTGAGGTTTGTCGCCGTTACTGCCATATAATTATGCTCTCTTTTCTCACATCTATTTTTTTATTTCTGCAATTGGCGCTGATAGCTCATATAATCTCAACATTATACTGGAACAGCATACAGTATTACTAAACTCATCGCTTTTGCGACTAGAAATCGACGGCTGGAGCGCACACAGCCTCTATTTGTCAGCATTCTTGATAAGGCATTGTAAATCTTAGTTGCTTTGTTTGATGTGTATGCCAAGTGCTCTTTGAATTTCAGCTTCGAGTCCAATATTACCTTTAAATACTACAACTGTGTCTGTGAGGTAATCGCACACTCTTCTATAGTGAGGGTTGATTTTTCCTCAATTTTCCTGGTGCTTATGAGCAATACTTTTGTTTTGAACTCAGCCAGCTCCAAACTCGTGGAACAAAACCATTGGTACAGACTATTTATGCATTCATTTCATTTATTTTGGAGGTCATCAAGTTTTTTAGCTACAGCCACTACTAAAAGGTCGGCCGCGTATGCGATTATCTTAATGTTTTTTGGTTAAACCACCCTTCAATGTATAAATTCAAACCTCGTTCTTAATGCGCTGCCCACCAACTGTCTGCAGCTAGTTAAATGCGCGCTCCGACACCGTCCAGAGTTTGCCGCCGAAAAGCTTTATGTGACTGCATAACCTCGCTTATACACATGTGTATACTAAAATATATAAGCGCGCAAGCTGCTATATGTGCGCATGTGTGAGTGTATGTTGGATTGTGGAAATGATTGTATGTGCAACATTGCAACACTTTACGATGAAATTCGTAGCGTCGGAACTTTTGAATTAACTACCGTTTGCATAGCTCACTTTTTCACATTTTTTCAACACTTTTTTTTAAATTGGTTACCTTTTTGTTGTTGTTGCTACACTGTTTTTCGTGTTGCTTGTGTTTTGTGTTTCGTCCTTTCCAAGCAGCGTTGCCACATTTTTGCTACCGCTCGGTGTCTTACAAACACTCACACGCACACATATGTATATATAGTATGCCTCAATGACGTCCAGCGCAAATTGCAGTTGAGAAAATGCGAAATCGACAACAACAACAACGAAACTGCAACGCATACGAATTATGTGCGACGTTGCGACACCAGGTGGCAAGCGGGTGAGTTCGTGAGTTATAGGCGGTTGCACGTGAATCGGCAGCGCACTCGGTGGCCTCGCAGCAACTGCATTGACTGGCGCTTACAAACACACACGCAGGCGCACATGCTAGTAGCATTTTGGCCAGCATCAAGCGCATCTCAACTGCTCAGCGTTGCTCTCGAGCTACCTTACCGTTATATAACACACACATACATATATGGCAGTTGATATATTTATATATGTGTGTATCTACTTTATATATATCTCACTACGTACCCCTCTGCTGGCCAAAATTATTTTTATTTGCTGCAGCGTTTTTATTTTCTTCTATTTGTTGTTGTTGTTTTTTGGTATTTATTTAGTGTGTTTCTTGCTCGTTGTTTCTGTTTAAATTTATTTTATTTGCAGAGCTATGCAATTTTGTTTTGTATCCTTGTAAATCTGTTCGTCCTCGATTTCTCATTCCCCTAACACCTCACTTCCCCTCATCCGACCATGGTTTGCCCCTCAACGAAGTTACTGTGGACCAGTGCAGCATGTAGCATGTTGTATGGTAGTTGTTGTTTACTTAAATGTAAAATGTTGTTTTTTCTTTGGTATAACCAACATGCATATACCCCCTTGCGCCTTCTCCTCTCACCCCTCTCCCTCACCGTAATTCAGTGGTACTTGCTCTAGTTTTTGGCCTACAAAATGTTCGCTTTGCGCTCGTATAAACAGCCCAATTTGCCAGTTGCTTTTGTAGTTGTTGTTTTTCTTATTTGTTTTTTTTTTTTTTGCCTTAATTGTTGTTGTTTTTGCCTTGATTGTTTTCATTTCGTGTGTTTAAATTACTTTCGTATTTTTAGCCAACCAAAGTGCATTAAATGAGTGGGCACAAATAGGCTTAAGACTCGGACCTGCCTGTCTTCGCGCACCAATGCGCCTACAAAAACAACAAGCGATAAAACAAGAAATGCTCTGTTATTTCTTTCAAAATCGCATATCCACTCAAGCCCAGACCAAAATAAACATTTCGTCTGCCTGTGCGCTTCGATTGGCTTCGATCGTTTCCAGCGCTGCCTTTGTTGGCGCATAAACAAATTTCTATTTACTTATTTATTTCGATTTCCATTTTTCCCTTTCCATTTTACGATTTTTTTTTCTATAGGGTGATTTTTTAAGAGCTTGATAACTTTTATTAAAAAAAAAACGCATAAAATTTGCAAAATCTCATCGGTTCTTTATTTGAAACGTTAGATTGGTTCATGACATTTACTTTTTGAAGATAATTTCATTTAAATGTTGACCGCGGCTGCGTCTTAGGTGGTCCATTCGGAAAGTCCAATTTTGGGCAACTTTTTCGAGCATTTCGGCCGGAATAGCCCGAATTTCTTCGGAAATGTTGTCTTCCAAAGCTGGAATAGTTGCTGGCTTATTTCTGTAGACTTTAGACTTGACGTAGCCCCACAAAAAATAGTCTAAAGGCGTTAAATCGCCATGATCTTGGTGGCCAACTTACGGGTCCATTTCTTGAGATGAATTGTTGTCCGAAGTTTTCCCTCAAAATGGCCATAGAATCGCGAGCTGTGTGGCATGTAGCGCCATCTTGTTGAAACCACATGTCAACCAAGTTCAGTTCTTCCATTTTTGGCAACAAAAAGTTTGTTAGCATCGAACGATAGCGATCGCCATTCACCGTAACGTTGCGTCCAACAGCATCTTTGAAAAAATACGGTCCAATGATTCCACCAGCGTACAAACCACACCAAACAGTGCATTTTTCGGGATGCATGGGCAGTTCTTGAACGGCTTCTGGTTGCTCTTCACCCCAAATGCGGCAATTTTGCTTATTTACGTAGCCATTCAACCAGAAATGAGCCTCATCGCTGAACAAAACACGCGCGCGAAACACATTTCGAACCGAACACTGATTTTGGTAATAAAATTCAATGATTTGCAAGCGTTGCTCGTTAGTAAGTCTATTCATGATGAAATGTCAAAGCATACTGAGCATCTTTCTCTTTGACACCATGTCTGAAATCCCACGTGATCTGTCAAATACTAATGCATGAAAATCCTAACCTCAAAAAAATCACCCGTTATTTATTTCTAATTTCCTTTGGCAGCTTTATCGACAACGTAGCCTGGCACGGATGGCCGGGAAATTTCTTGTTTTCAACCAAAATCAAACAAGTTAACAACTACAACACTCGTGTCAAATTTGAGGTTATGTAGCATGAAATTTGGCTTAGCAATCGCTGCCGCCACAGCCCTCGCCCAACCACTTTATTGGCATTTGCACAAATCCAACTAATAGAAAGTTTAGTTGTCCAACGATTTGCATCGACCTATTCGATTACGGTAAAATCCACTCAGCGTTGCATTTTGTTGTCAACCGTCAAAGTTCCGATTTCTAAATTGGTAAATTGTCCGAATAGTTCTTTTTCTTGTTATAGATAATTGGCTGTGTCATTGTGGTTATTTCGATCTTTTTTCTGAAAGATTTCATGAAGAATATTCAAAATAATTTCATAAAAAATTCAGTCGAAACTATAACTGATTTTAAAAATAACAGCAGTAGCACATTCAATTTTCAAGGCCTTAAAACCTTTTTTTGGCGATTTAAATTTTTAATGAAATAACTTTCAGAGCCCTTAATTCCGCACAGAAATTTAAAGCAGGCTATTGCATCTTTTTTACGAGTATGTCTGTATGCTAGTTAAAGCATACAATTTTGTTAATTTTTTGAGAAGCATATCCTGCTTCTTCTTCTTCTTTATTGGTGTAGACACCGCTTACATGAATATAGCCGATTTTACAATAGCGCGCCAGTCGTTTTGCTGTTGACGTCAATTGGACGATGGTCGTTCTCCACCTGATCTTTCCAAATGAGCGGAATCTACTTACCCCGACTGGTACTGGACTCTCAGAGCTGAACTGTTTTCATCCATTCGGACCACATGACCTAGCCAGCGTAGCCGCTGTATTTTAATTCTCTGAACTATGTCAACGTCGTCGCATATCTCATACAGATTGTTCGTCGAGAGAGTAATTTACTTCCTAATTGCCTGCTCAGTCCGAAGTAGCACCTGTTGGGAAGAGATATTCTGCATTGGGTTTCGAGGCTGACGTTGTTGTTGGTGTTAATTCTGGTTCCAAGATAGTCGAAATTTTCCACGACTTCGAAGTTATGACTATCAACAGTGACTTGGGAGCGAAGTAACGAGTACGACGACTGTTTCTTTGATCACAAGAGAGTTCCAATTGCTTCGCTTTTTACCCAGTCTGGAGAAAGCAGAACTCACGGCGCAGATATTGAGGCCAATGATAGCATACTCCAGCAGCTGTACACTCTTATAGAATATTGTACCTGCTCGATTAAGTTCTTCAGCTCGAATTATTTTCTCCCGCAGCAAATTAAAGAAGTCGCACGATAGGAAGTCGCCTTGCCTGAAACCTTGTTTGATATCAAACGACTCGGAGAGGTCCTTCCCGATCTTGACGGAGCTTTTGGTATAGCCCAGCGTCAGTTTACACAGCCGTATTGGTTTTGCGAAGATCCCAAATTCAGACATAGCGGCATAGAGACAGTTCCTTTTCGAGCTATCAAAGGCGGCTTTAAAATCGAGAAAGAGAGAGGTCGTGTGGGTCGATCTTTCTTTCAAGAGTCCTTTCCAAAATTTGGACGTGTTGAATAACTGGTAAGTTGTTGATTTTCCAGGACTGAAGCCCCACTGGTAAGGTTCAATCCGTTTATTGCCGATGCTCTTTAGAACTCGGCCGGCAATCCATTGGCCCCGCCGCTTTTTTGTTCTTCAGACGTGTATTTGCTATTCGAAATCCTTCTTGGTCGCGCAATGGAATGTCAGCCCCGTCATCATCGATTGGGGAATCGACAATAAAACTGACGAGGCGTGGATTCAAATTTCGGTTTGAGCATAATTTAATAAAACAGAAATAAATACTGTGAGTCCATTTCTTACACAAAATCATATGCAAGAAAAAAAGTAACGAAAATTTCTCTCTTTAGTATAAATATTCACTACGTGAAGTTTTTGTTAGTCTCACTCCAAAAAACAGCACTCATTTTGACCTTGAACTATTTACGAAAGCAAATTTTACAAATTTTTGCGTATTAATTATTATTCATATTTCAAAAACGCAAATAGACCATTTAAGCAGTTTGAACGCACATGGGAAATTTAATTTCCCGCAACCACAATTGACACATATTCGGCATACGAGCATAACAATCTATAACTGTACGTGTGTATGTGTGCTTGTGTTTGGAGGCGACAAAAAGTACGCCAAAAGCGAAATTGGTGTCACGCGAATGTTTGATAAGTCAATGGAGCGCGCATTGTCACCGCCAGCGGCTAGCCTCTGCATATCCGCATACCATCTCGCACACACACATACATACAAATATGGTATATATTCAAATATGCGTTTGGCTGCGTGCAAGCATCGTCAACGAAATCCGCGAAACCAACACATCGGCACTTGGCAGTTAGCAGCGGTCATATGAATGAATGAATGATGCCACCAACGCGGCGGCATAGATAATATTAACAACGCCATTTTGCGGTTTCATACAAAATTTATAATGACCAAATAATAATTTATACCAACAGCGTACTGCATAAAGTGGACCAACCACCAGCGGCCACGCACACATACACACATAACCCGATCCAAGCAAATAGCATACCTTGGGAAATTACACACCCGGCGGTAAATAGAGGCGCGGTAATGTGTGTGTTTATGTTATGTGTATGTATATATATATATAGAAGGGAGGATATATATTTTGAAAACCCTGTAGTTAATCGGACCAACTCGAAACTAACTACATCCGATGTACATTGAACTAGTTTCGTTAGCAATTAGAGAGCTAGGTTAGGTTAGGTTAAGAAGTCGGTACTAACAGGTATACGTATCTTATTTGGATAGCTTAAAACTCTTTTATAATAGTAGAATATTTAGAGGGTGATGTCTTATAAGAGCTATTTGAGAATCAATAACAGGATCTGCACGGACTTCAGCTATTCGTAAAAGAGTTGCCACATGTTAGGCGTAATTTATGTGAAATACTCGTACATAATTGAAGAGGAAAACGAGACGCCCTTGTGCACAAAAACAGTAAGAGACCGAAATGCATGAGTACGAAGAGCTTGACAAGTTGACCGATAGGAGTAATGCTCGAAAATTCTACGAAAAGATGACGACTGCGTACTCTTGTAGAACCCCAGATGTGATCTAGTGACTGATTCAGAGCATACTAAAACTGTGGAGGGAACACTTCTGCATTCTGTTGAATGGCAGTGAAAGCAAAACACCAGCAGATGGTGAACCCCATTTCCAATCGTTGACGATGTAGTTCCTTTGCCCGATCATGAAGACGTTCGAAAAGCAGTTACCCGTCTGAAGAAGCGGCGGGGCCGATGGATTGCCAGTCGAGCTATTCAAGTGCGGGGGCGAAGAACTGATAAGGTTTTGGTTGGACGAAAGCATGACTGAAGATTGGTGTTTAAGTGTACTCTACCCAACCCATAAAAAGGGACACCTCACAATCTGCGCCAACTACGGTGGGATAAGACTTCTTAACATCGCATATAAGGTTCTATCGAACATATTGTGTGAAAGATTGAAGCCCTCCGTCAATTTTGGAACCAATATTAACACCAACAACAATGTCAGCCTCGACATCCAACACAGAATAACACTTGCAAGCAGATGCTTCTTCGGACTGAGAAAGCAATGGAGAAGTAAAGTCCTCTCGACAAAAAAAAAACTATATAAATCTCTGATTATACCCGTTCTTCTATAAACATAGTGCAGAGGCGTGGATGATGACATCAAGTTTTTATTAATAATGAATGAGCAGACGGTGGGATGGAGGGATGTATGAATGAACTAACGGATGGATGTACGGATGTACTAACGAACGAATGGATGGAAAGATGTACGAATGCAAGCCGAATCATATGCACAGACGGATGAATGTACAATGGATCGAGATGACTGAATGCAGGGACTAATAGACGAATGAACTAACGGATGGACTTGCGGGTAGATGGAAAGATAGACAAAAGACAAACTGATAAACAGACGGACGGACGGTTTCACATAATGTTTGTGATGACGGAAATGGAAAACTGAATGAATCAGGATAGATAGATGCACCGACTAATGGAGGAATGAACGGACGAATAGACTGTCGAATAGACAGACGGATGAATAAAAAGATAAATAGCTAAATGAGAGACCGGAGATTTCACATAAAAAACACTTAAACTTCGGACTGATGAACGGTTAAAATTTTCACATAACTAATAGATGAACAGTCGCAAGAAAATTAATCGAGTCAGGATTGATGAAAACACGGTTGGATAAACACATGAACGGACTAGTTGATGAACGGTTGAAAATATAACATAACGAACAGAAGGATGGATATTTGAACAGCTCAAGGAATGGATATATTATGAAAAGATGCACGGTCGCTTGGATGAACGGACTGATGTACAAATAGTTAGACGGACGAACATAAGCTCCAACTGAAGTTTTATTTAATGAAAGAATATTTCGCATACTGACCGGAAGATCGAACGGACGACGAAACCACGGAAAGGATTGTATTTACATTGTGAACGGTTTCAATAACGTATGTCAAATAATGAGTTTGGTTAAAATTTCGGCGAAGCTGGAACATGAATGGACTAATAGACGACGCCAAGGTATAAAAACTATGTTTCATATCAGATCAGAAGCGATAATGCAGCACGGAGTGTTATATATTGTAATATTTTTTGAACAGCTAAACTTTGAGTTATACCTTCAACCAGCTAAGGCACCATATTTCTTATTGTATTCCCACTTATTACTTCAACAAAGACGCCTGATATCAACATATGTAGATATTATACCGAAAGACTATCGAAAAATGTGAAGCATCTCATGCTATCCACCAATTCCAAACTTATCACAAAGCGTCCAGGAAGTAACTAATTACTTCAGAAAACCCCACAAATTTTCACTACAGTCTGATGCCACTCCCATATGTAGACAAGCGTATAGCATGTGTCTAAATATAAATATTTGCGTGTGTGTTTATCATCTGCGCCACAATTATACCCATTGCATATGTTTGTTTGTGTGCGTAGCATTCGCGTTGGTGTTGGTGTGTGCTGTGTCGCTGTGATAAACGTTGGTAAATCGCAATTTAAACGGAAATAATCATGCTTGACAATTTCACATAATTTTCGCGTGCCAACTCTCCAGTGCCCAAGCACGCATACGCACACGCACGCACGCACACGCTGACACACATATGGGCACAAGCTTATAGGCACACACTGAGGCCGCGGGCATTGTTGACGAATCTGTCGCAAAGGTAATATGTGTATACACACATACACACAGACATACGTACATGTATGTGCATTCACTGTTCTGATTACACATTCATCGGTCACAGGGGACCGGCCGCCACAGCTGCCGCAGCTGCTGCTCCTCCCGGTGGCATCATTTTGCGCCAACGCTGCCACACTCGCGCGCAAGCTGCCGCACTGCGGCGACCACCTCCATGCCAATTCGAACACAAACACAGCACACACATACACTCACACACCCACATCTGAATATTAGTATTTGCTAACGATGCTGTGTACTGCGCCCTCTGATTTGGCGTGCCTTTTTAATCCTTTTAATATTCAGCGGCGAAAAGTATAAAAAATGTTGCGGTGTTGTTAATGACGCCCGCCAATGATTTACTAAAACGAATGGCGCGCTCACCACTCGTCGCCGACAGTTAACCTGCTGAAAGCGACATTTACAGCGTCACCGGCAATGATAGAATGCCCTCGGCCTTGGCGCGCGCGCATTGCAAATACGCAAGCGCCAACATAAATTAAGTGTAATTTTAACATCCGGGATTTCGGTTGCACTCACACATAAGTAGAATCACATCTGTGTGTGGAAATGTTTTTGCCGCAGAAAAGTTTAATTTATTGCGGCAGCCTTAAAACATAGTTAAATCGAAAGTATGTTAGAGCTGCGTGACCAATTTACTAATAAATTATATTATATTTGAAACTTTGTTAAAACGTTTAACGGGAATAACCTATTATAATAATAATACGAGGGCTGTCCGATAAATAACCGACCTAACCATGATGCACGCGACTTTTTCAAATTTTTTTTTATTTTTCTACATAGTCTCCTTGTAACTCCACACACTTCTCCCAGCGATGCTCCCATCTCTGCAATCCTTCCAAATAGTACTTGGCGTCTTTGTCTGCAAAATACGAGTTCACGAAAGAGATTTTGACGAAAATCTCTGGCCGCCGAGCGCAGTTTTAAGTTGAGGAAACAAAAAAAAGTCGCTTGGTGCTAGATCCGGTGAATAAGGTGGATGGTCAAGCAGTTCGAACCGCAATTCGTGGATTTTCGCCATGGCGACTGTTGAGGTGTGAGATGGTGCGTTGTCTTGGTGGAACAAGACTTTCTTTTTTTGCAAATGTGGCCGATTTTTCGAAATTTCTTCCTTTAGCTTGTCCAATAATGATGCGTAGTATGCTCCTGTTATAGTTTTTCCTTTTTCAAGATAGTCGATAAAAATAATTCCATGGCTGTCCCAAAAAACACTCGCCATCACTTTCCCAGCCGAATACACAGCTTTAGATTTTTTTGGGGCTGGTTCCCCCTTTTCAATTCACTGTTTAGATTGGATTTTTGTTTCGGGCGTATAATGATGAATCCAAGTTTCGTCTACAGTTATCAATCGGCGCCAAAACTCGGTCTTATTGCCTCTAAACTGAGCCAACAGAGGGCTGGAAATGTTCATGCGTAAGCAAACGCGGCACCCAACGCGCGGACAGCTTTCTCATGCCCAAATCTTGGTTTAATATGTGACAAACAGTTTCTTTTGACATCTTCATAATCTCAGCTATTTCCCTAACTTTAATCCGGCGGTCGTCTAGTACCAATTGACGAACTTTAGCGATGTTATCGTTAGTGGTTACAGTTTTTGGACGCCCAGGACGTTCATCATCTTTTAAGCTCCTGCGACCACGTTTAAATTCAGCTGCCCAAAATTTTACGGTGGTAAACGATGGTGCAGAGTCACCATACACAGAGTCCAACTCATCTTTGATTTGTGAAGGCGTATTGCCTTTCAAAAATAAAAATTTAATTACAGCTCGATATTCAATTTTTTCCATTTTGGGGAAATCACCGAAATGGACTCACAAAAACGACTGTCAACAGATAATTGCGCAAGATAAATTTCTGAAATTTCAGCGAGTAGCTATTATAATATGCACAATTTGAAGTAGAAACTTTTTTTCAGATGTGCCGCTAGCTTCACGTTGAGGTCGGTTATTTATCGGACAGCCCTCGTATAATATAAATAAGTAATATAATCTATATAAATTTTACATTAAGCATCCAGTGATGTTTTCAATAGCCTTTTTTGGACAGATCACGCGAGAGTCGTGTCAAGCTGGCATGTTATTTTTGATCAGTATTGTTTGGCATTTCATCATGAAAACATTTACAAAATTTACTTCCTGTAAAGAATGAGTTTCGCACGCTTCGCTCAACTAATGGTCTACATAATCAGTCTACTGAGCGTACTATTCGCAACACCGTCACACATCTTAAGACCTACCATTCATTATTGGATAATATTCTACCGAATAGACCACGTTCAGCACGTAATGAAGAAAATAGTGTACTGAAAGTGTACACGAAGGCTATGGAGACCCGATTAAGCGCCGTTCGCAGCAATTCGGGCCAGTGAAATCAGCAGTTCATATTTCATCAAAAATGATGCCGTCCGTAACTGTCAACGGCGATCGTTATCGCGCCTTGATAACTGACTATTGGATCCCTGAAATTGAAGCTCGTGATCTCGGAAACATTTGATTGTAACAAGACGGCGCCCTTTAGCACACATCGTATAATAAATATATTTATTGAGAGAACACTTCGATGAGCAGTTAATTCCACGTTTTGGACCGGTTGATTGGCCACCATGATTGTGTGACATCACACCATTCGACTTTTTCCGTGGAGATATGTAAAGTCTAAAGTTGAGCCGGACAATACCGCTTCGATTCAGGCCTTGGAGCAAAGTATCATGCATGTCATCAGCGAGTTACTAATCAAAATACTCGAACGGGTCATCGAAAAATCGACAGAAGGGATGGACCATCTGAGACGTAGCCACGGCGAACACATGAAGAGATCTTCAAATAAATAAAGAAATGTCAAAGAGTGCTCTTTCAATTCTTAATAAACATTTCTTATTAAATTTGAAAATTGTATGCCTTTTCTTTAGAAAAAAGTAGGGAACCTCGGAATGTCCTTCCTTTATTTATACTGTGTTAACATGTTACTGCAACACTAAAAGTACTTCCATATGCGTCAGAAACATGCAATTTACACCCATGATGGTACGAGAAAGCTTTGTAGAAGCCGATTTCAAATTGGGTTATTAGGCGTGGCACCACCCACGTATAAGTGAAATGACATATATCAGAACCTACCAGACCAATTTCAACCGAATTCGTTACATAACAATTTCCTAACATTACCATATGGATAGAAAACGAGCGAAATCTAACTAAATCCGCACCTACTTCGCATATAACACACCTTGAATTCCATCTAATTATTTCACTCTCCGGTATACATATCAAGCACCAATTAATTTATCAGAATAAACCGAGCGGTGCCTTTGAAGTGTGCAACTTTATAACCAACAATTGTCCAAATTCGACCATAACTGTCCGCAGATACCGAAGGTTTGGACTCTGTACCTATGGCTGACTTTTTACCGAAATTATCGGTCAATTTGTGCCCAAAAATAAGGTGACATTTGAATTTAAACTGCGCGCGTCGAAGGATTTAGAGAATTATTTTTTTTTAGTTTGGTAGTACTGTCAGTCACATTTACGTCAAATTTCATGTCAAAATATTCATTAGCGTTTGAGATACGTGTCGTTTTGTGAGCTGCTAAAAGTGAGTTTTTAGTTTTTTGCGATGTCGAAATTAGTTGAGCAAAGAATTTGCATTAAATTTTGTTTACGGAATCAATTTTCCGCTGTGGATACGTAGAGGATGGTGCGAAAGCCTTTGGTGATGAGGCTATGTCTAAAAAAAATGTTTACAAGTGATATAGTGAGTTCAAAGCCGGCCGTGAACGTGTCAAAGACGAAGAGCGTTTAGGACGACCACCAACCTCAACCGACGAAGCTCACGCTCAACAAATCAAAGATTTGGTGTTGAAAACCCGTCGATTAATATTTAGAGACCTTGCTGATGAAGTTGGCATATCAAAAGGCTCAGCCAAAATCATTTTGAAAGATGTTTTGGGCCTCAAGCGCGTCAAATCTCGACTGGTACCGAAAACATTGAATTTTTTGGAAAAAAGCGTCTCGTTGAAGTGTGTGAAACGATGCTTTCCGACTACGAGGGTGTCATGAAATGTATTATAACCCCCGAAACAACCGATCAATCGAGCGAACATCGTGCCAAAAAAGAGCCGAGACTAAAAAAATCGCGCCAAAGTCGCTCAAAAATCAAGGTTATGTTGACTGTTTTGTTCAATTATCGTGGTGTTGTGCATTATGAATTCCTTCCAACCGGTCAAACAGTCAACAAGGAATATTATTTGAACGTTATGCGTCGTTTCGTAACGCTATCCGCTTAAAACGGCCGGAATTGTGGAAAGTCAATTATTGGTTTTTACACCACGATAATGCACCATCCCATACTGCCCACGTAATTCGTGATCATTTCGCCAAAAACTATGGTCGAGTTGGGCAACCACCGTATTCACCTGATCTGACGCCGTGCGACTTCTGGCTGTTCACCAAGCTCAATAGACCGCTCCGAGGACACCGTTTTTATACGGTAGAGGAGATTCAAGCCGCAGCGAAGACGAAAATGAAGGCCATCCCTGAAAGTGACTACATTCAGTGTTTCGAAGATTGGAAAATCTGTTGGCATAAGTCCATTGCATCGGGAGGGGGTTACTTTGAAGGGGATGAAATTGATTTGGAAGAATAAATAAAGAATTTTCAAAATACATACAATGTCACCTTATTTTTTGGGCACAGTTAAAATTCAAAGCAATTTTCGGATAATTGTAGGTCTGTGTGTCAAAACTGCGTTGAATGATCTCAAGTCTTCTTATACTATATTAAAAGATTGTCTAACTTTCGAGTGAAAACTTAGCTTAACCCCCATTGAACTAATATTAGGATTTTCAAACAACCTGGCAACCATTTCTTTGGAAATGCTTCGTATGCGCACAACTTTTGTTAGATTCGGCTCACCTTGAATCGTACGTAAATCCAGGAATCATCACCTGTTACGATTTCAAAGTTGGCCATTGTCCTCCAAGTATATGAGAGTATATATGATGCAACCGTATAAATATACCATTTAATTTAACAATCTCTTCCGGTGTTTTTGTATGCGTTTAAACAAATTCCAACCAACCGTAGCAACAACCCGAAGCAACAACTGCTGGCGTCATTTTCGTATTGACATTTAGTAGACATGTGTAATTTGTAGATCATTGAACGCAATGTCCGGCGCCGTACACGCACTTAACAGTACACATTTAAGCGTGTGGTATTTTCACAACAACACCACAATGCAACGCGAAATCATTGCCAATATTGATACAGTAAGGCCAGGCCAATTGAACGCATGACCGCGCCCTCTGCACGGCCGCCGTTATGCAGGTCATCGTGGCACAAGCGCGTCATAAGCATAGATATAACGGGTGTCCTAGTATGTGCATTGAGTACTCAATGCAGACCGCCAATGCAGACAACAATTGTTGCAGAGTGCGAAGAGCAAATATTTAAAGCATCCGCGTCGTTGTCGTGCCGTTATGTTGGTTGCCAACAGCCGCATTGTCGCGCCATTCAAAGCAGACAAATGCAGAATATTCGACATTTCAGGTCATTTGTATCGCCACTGAGGCAGGCACGCAGGCAGACAGCGACGAGTCACTGTTTATTATCGGAGTTGTCACAGCGTGTGCGAGGTGCAGCCCGGGTCGCAGTTCACCACCGCGTGCCCGACAATCGCTAGAGGACGACGAATGCAGTGACAGTATCGGCAATTTGGTTTTGTTCGTTCGCATTTTAGTCGCCGCTATAATATTTGACAGTTAGCACATACCAAGGTGGACATATAGTTGATTCGCTCAATGACATAAACTGCATGATGGCTGGTTATTTTCTGTTGACATTGAAAAACTGTATGAGGGCAAGCGTTGAGAGGTCAATATAAATCTCCGATGCCACATAATCAGGCTACGTTGAATACATGACATTTTTATTAAAACAAAACAACATCGATATATCCACATGCATTGGAAGATCAATAAGGGATGCTACAAACACGAGTTACAAATTGAGTGTTTACGAACAGCAGTCAATTGTTCTCATTATTAGTGGTGAACTATCACAGTAGTCGATGTCGAAATTATACAACTTTGAGATAACACTTTTATTCCACCTTATTATAAATCAAATCTAAAACTCTGTCTCTATTACATTTTCATTAAGAGCACCATTATGTATCGAACTCGATTTCTTTTGCATGGCAGAAGTTCAGACGGTGAACCCAATTTTCGACGGTTTTCAAGCATAAATCTACCGGTACTGCTGCAATTTCACGTTCGAATTTCGTACGACGTTCATCAATCGCCACTGGCTTGCTTGCATAGACCATGGACCTGACGTAGCCTCAAAGTAAATAGTCTAATGGCGTCAAATCGCACGACCGAGGCGGTCAAGGCGGTTTACTGAGCCATTTTCTGAGATAACACATTCACCAAACTTGGTTTTCAATAAAGCGATTGTGACATTCGCTGTGTGGCTTGTAGCGGCGTCCTGTTAGAATCATATGTTATCCAATTCGGGCCAAAAATATTTGGTTATCATTGTCGGTCTTGATCATCACAGAAGCAGTACGGCTCGGCCATAAACCGTAATTTTGCAAGGGGGACTCAGGGAGTACGTGTGGATTGCTGACTGACCAATAAGGCATGTTTTGCTTACTGAAGAAGACATTCAGCCATAAATAAGCCTCATCGCTGAAGATGATTTTTCAATTAAAATCCGGATCGTTTTCAAGTTGTGCTCAGCTTAATTCACGAACATACGACGATTCTTGCGTCAATTTGTTCTTGTAAGAAAATAGGCCAAGATCTTTTTGCAAAATTCGCCACAACAACGTCACAGAGATGCCCAACTCTTGAGAACAACGTGTGAGACTGTCTTGGGTCTTCCTCAATTCATGCGCTAGCCGCAGCAATATTCACGATATGGACACTTTTTTGTCTCGCTGACACAGGAACATTTTGTACTGTGTCTTTAGATTAAAATTTTTCCACCAGAAAAAGTACCTAGATGTTCCTACCTCGCTTACTTCCATGCAGTTTTAGCTAAAAGTGTCCAACATAATATTAAGCCACATCGCGTGTGAGCCTATTGAACAGTGTTCAGAACATCTACAATACTGTGCAGATTGGTTTTGCTAAAAGCAAGTACCGCTAAATCTTACAGTTCAATAAATCGTTCAATCCAGGTCAGAAGGATCTCGTAGTCACAAAAGTGCTGGTTGTTGACATGCGTCTGCCGAACTGAGGGCAAGTCCAGCGCTAGAGAGTAAGTGATTAACGGGATACCAACTCGCTTCCAATCAGATGAAATTCCGGTAAGGTTGAAATTTGTACCATGCTGATCGGCTTTGTGGCAATTTCGCTATGACGAAGGAACATAACAAAACAAAATCTCAAAAATACCTTACATAAAAAGTCACGGCAATAAACTCTACGAAATAATATTTTTTTTACTTGAAAAGTATTGATTGATATTAAGTTTTCGATAAAAATAAAATTTGGAGTGAAGCCTTCTTCTTAAAAGGAATGACAAGTGATTTTTGGGAAAATCTACCAAAAGTTGGTCGTAAAACTTTCACAGACTCTCGAAAAACAACGCATACGATAAATAACTATGAAAATGGCCTCTTTAATGTCTTGAGAGTCTCCGCGTCATTTGCTTCGCCTCGCCTCCAACCAAAAGTCTGCTTGAGTAAAAGGCCAAACCGACGCTGTTCAGCACTCAACGAGCTACATGGTTTATATGAGTGGTTGGCGGGCGAGTGAGCCACTATTCAATTGCCAGCATTACAGTCATTACTGTGATGAGCGACAAGCAGAAAAAAAAAATCACTTCGACGATGATTCGACTTATTGCCGTCATCAGCAAAACTTCAGACGTCCGGGGAAAAATCACATGAAAACTTAAAACAATTATAATTTCCTGCTAAATTAACTTGATCAAACACGAGAACATTAAAACTTTATCCAAGACGCCGAAGCCGCCGCCGCCCACACAGCACACACCGCACACGGCGCTTAAGTGAAATGTTAGCAGTCAAAGGCGGCGCTAAGCTGCCACTGCCACCAGCGCCGCCGAGCGCCCAACAACTTTGTCGCAACATCATCGATGAGCGACGCGCCGCGACCAAGTTGCAAGCTCCTTTGCAGAAATAAGAAAAACTCGCTGACCGATAACAACGCCGAGCGGCAGAGAAGCAACGGGACCTTTGAAGGGTGGGCGCAGCGTCGGAATATGAGAAATAGCACACGACAAAGCGAAAGATGATGACGAACGGCGCAACCACACACGCACACATGCGCATACAGGCTAACGGTGAAATTGTGCAGAAGAAGTCGACACAAATAAAAAAATGTGCGAAGAAAGAAATTTTATTAGAAAATAAAGCGAAAAGAAGTCACAAAAATCATGCTCAAATCACAAAGCGAAAAACCCGGTAAGAGGTATAAATAAAAAATGTACGCTGAAACAAATAAAGTTTGCAACTCTCCGCCGCTCGGCGCTGCTCCACAAGCGCGCAGAAGTCGTTAAAAGTTTATAAAAGTCAAACAGAACGCGCACGACAGTTGGCAGCGTCAGCTCTTGGCGGCCGCAACAACAACACAGGCGTGTAATGCAACCGCTGTTGCAAGCAGCCCGGGGCAGCAAGCCAAGGATCACAAGTTGCTCTCGAAATCAAATGTCCACTTTCCAATTTCTTGGATTTCTCAGCTCGAATGTCGCCGCAACTGCAAAGGCAGAAAATGAGATTTTGCGTAGCTGTCGAGCACGTTGGCAGCATTGGCGGCCAGCGTTGATTTAGTTGTCACAGACGCTGCAGCTGCGCGCGCGGAAAATGATTTGCTGCCGGCTCTTCGTTTGAATTGTTTACACAGCGCTTGCATACACAATTTCGTTCATTTTTCATGAGCTTTGTTTTCTAGTATTTTGCATCGCAATTTCTGCTATCTGCAGCAGCTTTAGGTGATAGTGTAAGTGTGTGCGTGTTGCTGGCTATTTGACTGTGAGTTCTAAGGTTTTTAGTTTGTCGTCAACCGCGGAAATATATGTATGTAGAACTGAAACTAAAGAAATGCCTTTGCCTGAAAATCAAACACAGAAGTCGGGAATGACGCTACTTGAAAATACATAGCATATACATATATAGGGTGATTTTTTAAGAGCTTGATAACTTTTTTTTAAAAAAAAACGCATAAAATTTGCAAAATCTCATCGGTTCTTTATTGAAACGTTAGATTGGTTCATGACATTTACTTTTTGAAGATAATTTCATTTAAATGTTGACCGCGGCTGCGTCTTAGGTGGTCCCATTCGTAAAGTCCAATTTTGGGCAACTTTTTCGAGCATTTCGGCCGGAATAGCCCGAATTTCTTCGGAAATGTTGTCTTCCAAAGCTGGAATAGTTGCTGGCTTATTTCTGTAGACTTTAGACTTGACGTTAGCCCCACAAAAAAATAGGCTAAAGGCGTTAAATCGCATGATCTTGGTGGCCAACTTACGGGTCCATTTCTTGAGATGAATTGTTGTCCGAAGTTTTCCCTCAAAATGGCCATAGAATCGCGAGCTGTGTGGCATGTAGCGCCATCTTGTTGAAACCACATGTCAAAAAAGATCATTTCTTCCATTTTTGGCAACAAAAAGTTTGTTAGCATCGAACGATTAGCGATCGCCATTCACCGTAACGTTGCGTCCAACAGCATCTTTGAAAAAATACGGTCCAATGATTCCACCAGCGTACAAACCACACCAAACAGTGCATTTTTCGGGATGCATGGGCAGTTCTTGAACGGCTTCTGGTTGCTCTTCACCCCAAATGCGGCAATTTTGCTTATTTACGTAGCCATTCAACCAGAAATGAGCCTCATCGCTGAACAAAACACGCGCGCGAAAAACATTTCGAACCGAACACTGATTTTGGTAATAAAATTCAATGATTTGCAAGCGTTGCTCGTTAGTAAGTCTATTCATGATGAAATGTCAAAGCATACTGAGCATCTTTCTCTTTGACACCATGTCTGAAATCCCACGTGATCTGTCAAATACTAATGCATGAAAATCCTAACCTCAAAAAAATCACCCGTTATAAAATTCTATTTCACAAAAAATTTTGGATTTTGGCTAAAAGTATGGGCTCCAAAGTGTTTAAGACTTGACTCTCAAAACGCGGAATATTCATGAAAGAAATGTTACGTAGTTTCTACCCTCGTCTTCTTCTAAAACAGCGTCTGCAAAAGTTGACATGTAAGATTCACAGACTTACAGTACAGATACCAATAGGGCGATGGCCTGTTAAAACCACCACAACAAGGGAGAGGCTAGCCTTACTGATGACAAAGAAATCACTAGATCTCTTGCGGTCGATCTTAGTCCAAAAGATCTTTGTACTAATGGTGGCCCAGCGCTGGCCAAGCTTCCGTGAAGCCCAGCTGTCAAGTAGTAGAACACAAGAGTTCCCATGTTCTCTGACTCGCTTCTATTATATTGATAGCGGATCTAGAGTGCTTTACAATTTTCACCGATTCGACTGTGGCATGGCACCCACAGCAGTTTTATTACAAAGAGACTCGACGCTATTGATAGCGAGGTTAGAATCTTCTTGATCAACACCAAACGCACTGTTAATGAGTTCAAAGCTAGTATCGCCACCTCGTTTTCTGAGTGGACGGTCACTTCTCTGAAGAACTTCGGAGCAGTAAATCTACTCCTGCCTTACGGGCTGCCACCTCGGCTTGGAAAACG
>NC_064304.1:15102459-15122607 GCF_023373825.1 Bactrocera dorsalis | reverse complement strand
ACGTACAATATGTAAGTTATTATATTGCTAGATCGAACTGCAGCATTGCAACAACACAGACTTAGAGTATTCCATCAACCCACGCCAAACCCTTTCGACAGTGGCGCTTATCAACATCAAACACCTCGCGCATATGTTTTCTAAGCTGTCCAACAACGGAACAGTCCGGCGCTTAAGAACACTGCGCAGGCAATTAACCTTGCCCATGTGTTTGCCTAGCAACAACGCAACGACGCAGGATAGCGCGTAATTTCATCACCACCCAGCAACAGCTCTACCTTGTGCTTGGGTTAGCCAAGCAGCCCGCCAACAGCCCAACTCGGCGCCTAACAACAGCTTCACAATGCGCTTAGGTCAGTTAGGTAACCCGGCAACAGTATGATAAAAGCATAAGATCACTGAGCGCAACAATAACAACAACACCTGAAAATCATTGGACGAGAGGGTATTTAAGGCTGCGCTGTTAGCATAGCAGGACATTTTCTTGGAGACAACGCATTAGTGATAACAGAAAAATTAATAAAGTTTATAAAACCTAACTCGCTTAACTGGCGCCCAACTTACGGGAACGAACACAAAAATAAATCCTTATATAAAGGATATAAAATCGTGCCCACAAATATTTAGTGATTTTAAACAAAAAAATCTTTATAAAAACGTTTATAATACTCTTAAAAAAAAAAGAACAAATGTGTTTGAAATTTGTGTCCGCTTAAATAAATTTTGCGGTAGACGTGAACAAAATTAATCACTTAAAGTTTGATAAAAAAAAGGAGGAAAACCAAAATATTTTACAAAATAAAAACTAGTGGATGAACTAAGTGAAAATTTGAGAAGACTGTGGATATTTAGAAGTGCTCATTAAAAACAAAACAAAAAACGTTAAAAAAAAATCTGAAAATAACTATCTTGCAAAATGTTAGTTAAATATGTAGTGATCAAATAAGAAGCCGAAAAAAGCAACGAAAATATTTGACAGCGGATAAACTGAATGAAAATAAAAAAGTGTGTAATAAACAAAAGATCTTATAATTAACCTAAAAAGTTGCAAAAATTTAGAAACTCTAAAAACAAAGTGAGAATTTCAAAAAAACACAAACCGCAATTTGGGCATCAACGTATCATCGTATCAACAACAAAGAGGACAACCTTAATTAGCAGAAAACTACAATAGAACAACCGTGGTTGCCGTAAAATTCCAGAGGTTTCGCAAACACGAATATTTATGACATTTAAGTTTAGATACATATATGTACGTATTTAACAATTTCTTGTATTTAGTAAAATTATTTCTTTAATAGTCAGCATACCGTTTGTAAGCGTATTGTTGTCTAAATACAAAAAATGGATCAAAGTACTGTTATGAGTTTAGTTGAATCGGCGGTAGAAGTAGTCCATCAACATTTCAATAGACAGATTGCGGATTTAACTCAGACAATTCAGAGCATTTTACCTAAAAAAATAGAGGTAGCCAGGCCTGTAAACGATTGTCGAAAGGTGTACAAAGTACCCATACCGATCTGAGTTTAATCAAATCTCTACCAGAGTTGTTAGAGGTTAAAATTTCAGAATTATCCAGCAATGGAGAGATAGCGGCGAAAGTTCGCGTTAAGTTATTATAATGAAGGATCCGAGTCGTATTATATCGCGATGGGTATTTTACGCAACAAAATAAACATCTGCAGCTAACGAAAATCTTAGTGCGTTCTTAACACGCCCACTTAATTTTAAAGCAATTAATTTTCTAGACTAGATCAGTTATATGACAGTATAAGCGACCCATTTCACATATTGAGAAAATCAAACTCAAACACGTTGAGGCCCACAAAAACAAAACAAGGGAAAAATGTCTATAAACGAGTATTATGACGCGGTTGATAGGCAACTTACCCTGATAGTGAACAAAAATATTATGACATAACAGTGGCAATGAGGGGCTCACAAATGCATTCAACGAGAAGGCTAGGGAAAAAATGCGTTGAGAGTCTTCATTTCTGGCCTCAGACGTCCACTTTGTGACACTCTATTTTCAGCGAAACCCATCAGACTTACCCAGCGCCCTTGCCGCAGCACAAGAGTTTGCAGCACAATCGGGAAAGATACAATTTGCACATACATATGCGACTGGAAGATTGCCACCATTTTATAAAACTACACCCTTTTCTTACCAATTTTACTAACACAGTCCCCTCAACGGAAACAAACAATTCAAAATGGTTCAATACAAAATTCCATCCCCATGGAATTTGATGAGGAAAGCTCTTATTTCAGGAGACATCCACAGTTCAGAAACAACCCTGCTGTTCAGTTCAAATCGTGGTTTCCAACAACAACCAATGCAACGAGGAAATATGTCGAATTCCATTCCAGCAGCGGTCACGGACAACAAACCCTACAATTCTTATCTAAACCTCAACCAGAATTACAGCTTTTCATTAAGAGACCTCATGTTCAGAGTAATAAAATTTCTATACAGGCCACTTTGCATAAAGTCCAACGGATCAAACGCCATGGAAAATGAACCTTACTTCTCTGAAGGGGAAGGTACGGAATTCGAAGAACGACATAAGCCATTATCCCTTTGAAAATCAATCGCTAGAAGATGAAGTAAATTTTTTAGGCCTAAGGTCTAACTTGCCGTTCATAAACTCGAATCTTTACCGAACGGGCAAGTTCTTTAATATCTTAATAGGACACGGGAACAGCGGAAAAACTATATAAAGAAATATGAATTCCTGAAGAGGTATAATCCAAAATAAATGGCCCCCTTTCATCTAAAATCTATAAATGGGGTAAATAAAATTTCCGAAAAATGTAAAGTCAATATTATAGGAACAAACGAGACACCTTTTAATATCTTACCGCAATTAGATTTCCTTTGATGGAATCATCGGAATATGATTTATTGAAAGATATCCATGCCATAATTTGACAACAAAAGCGCTGGACTCATTTTCCATAAAAATGGAAACTAGAGGTTTTCTCAACTTTTTTTCCAGTGTCAACAAGTAAACATGACAATAGCAAAGACAATAGAAATGCCTTGCAGTATAGAAGCACTTATTTTAAACGTAACTTTAATGCATTTGCGAATCCTAATAGATCACTTGCCATATAACACAAACGATAATAGCAACAATAGGATACTATAACCGACCAATCCCATTTAATTCAAGAAGCTAACCTTACCCAATATCCGCGGCAAAATTTTATAAACAAGGAAATAGAATCTCTACTTAAAGATGGCATAATTAGAAAATCAGACTCACCCTATAATTCACCTGTTCATATAGTTTTCTGAAAAAGGGCTTAGAACGATGAAGGGAAACAACATTTAAGAATGGTCATTCGATTTTCGCAAGCTAAATGAACAAACTACATCGGATAAATACCCGATCCCAGACACTAGCGTAATACTTTCAAATTTGGGAAAATCGAAATTAGTTACCACACTCGATCTGAAGTCTGGTTTTCATCAGATTTGCCTTTCAGAAAAAGATAGGTGCAAACAGCTTTCAGCGTAAACAACGGCAAGTATGAATTTTGTCGATTGCCCTTTGGCTTAAAAAATGCACCAAGCATATTCCAGAGGGCCATAGATGACGTTTTACGGGAAGATATTGGAAAAATATGCCATGTTTACGTTGATGACATCATAGTTTTCTCATCTGATGAAAATTCACACTATAAACACGTTGATTCCATATTAAAAAAAATTGAGGGAGCAGGAATGCGAGTGTCCTTAGAGAAAACCAAATTTTTCAAATAGGAAGTCGAATTCTTAGGTTTCAGCGTCTCATACAAAGGTATCCGAACATGCCCCAGCAAAGTCGAGGCAATCCTAAATTATCAAGAGCCGAAATCATTGAGATCCTTACGTTCGTTTTTGGGTCTTTCCGGTTATTACCGCAGATTTATAAAGGACTATGCCCATATATCTAAACCCCTTACAAAATATTTAAGAGGTGAAAATGGCCATGTTAATAGTAGACATTCTAAAAAAATTAATATATCACTCGACGAAGATGCAATCGCTGCCTTTAATAAGCTTAAGAGTATTTTAGCTTCAGAAGATGTCCTTCTTCAACATCCAGATTACACTAAGCCATTCGAAATAACCACAGATGCTTCCTCCGTCGCCTTAGGTGCTGTACTTTCCCAAAATGGTAAGCCGATAACAATGATATCTCGTACTTTATCTAAAACAGAAGAAAACTACGCCACGAACGAACGCGAGCTTCTGGCAATAGTTTGGGCTTTTCAAAAGTTAAGGCATTATTTGTACGGTATCAAAAACATTCACATTTACACGGACCATCAACCATTGACGTTCGCCATATCGGATAGAAATCCTAATTCAAAAATTAAAAGGTGGACTGCATTTATAAACTCGTTTGCACCAAAATACTTCTATAAACCTGGCAAAGAGAACAAAGTGGCCGACGCACTTTCACGCCAATACATTCACAACCTTGACGACTCAATATCGACGGCTCATAGCGAGATTTCTCTTTCATGTTTAATTAAAATCATCAAAAAATCCTGTCAACCAATTTAAAGCCCAATTAGTACTCTTACCATCCGAAGTTAACAGCAAGTCAACGAAAATTTTATTTTCACAAAACTCATTAGGCATGTCCATAAATTTTAAAAGCGCATGAATTTCTTTTGACAAACCATACGGGAAAAGATAAATCCAAATGTAGTTTAATGGAATCATATTTGTGAACTTGAGACTTTAGGCCGAGTACAATCATTACTTATGCTGTCAAACTTTCCAGGTAGTAAAATTCCGTGCTACACTCAAAAATTAGTAATAGATCTGATCAACAAAAGAAGATCAAATCGAGGCTGCCTTACCATGGAACATAATATAGCTTCTCACCGCTCAATCCTAAGAGAACTACAAACAATTGATTTCAGAATTTTTTTTTTCCAGAATTAAGAAGACTTTAACAACAATAGCCGAAGAATTGTAGAACATGTTTTGGAAAACAAATACAATAGACACCCACCAAAAACAGAGTAGGCAAAACACCAATACCAAATAAGAATATCCCGGAACAAATCCTTCCACATGGATATATTTTCTGTAGACAAATTTCATTTCTTTTACCTGGTATAGTATAACTTTTTCTTAAATTCACAGTCACAATTCCGATCGACTCCAGATCAAACAATTGATATAAGAAGTGCACTGCTAATCGTGACTAAACAAGTTTAGAAAAACGAAGTTAATTGTTTTTCACGATAATGAAAAATCCTTTTCCATCGAATACAGTCAGTCCAATTTGTTGAAATGATCAATTCGGAATCGAGCAATTTTTTTATTATCCAACAACCTTGCATAGCAAAAGTAATGGCCAAATGAGAGAGAACGCATTCCACCTTGGCAGAAATCGCACGAATGTATAAAAGCAGAACAAAACCATAAACGGATATTAAAGAATTAATCTTACTTGCAACGCCATAAGTATAACAATTCAATACATTCGAACCGTACGATGCCAAACCGATAGAATATAATAGAATCATTTTTCAAAAGATCACCTAGACTCAATTAAGGTAGTCACTGCATACTGCACAATAAATATATTATTAAAGAAATCTAAAGTTGACCAAAGGACAATTTTTTAAAAGAAAGGTGAAAAAGTTTACGTTCGCCCGCAATAAACGACTTGGAAATAAATTAAATTAATGATTTTATGTTGAAAACGTAGTACTAGAAAGATTTAGGAACAAACCGTGTTAATAAAATGGTAAAAAAAACGTACACAAAGATAATATACGCTGATGTTCACCATCACTAATATGATCGCAAACTCGACAAGTCAAATTGTTTGTAGAGTCCTTACTATATTTTTTTTTTAAAAAATTTTTCAAAAGAGTTCAACTACTTCTAAAACCAACGATACTAGAAAATTTATTTAACATTAAACGGAAAATATATATGTATAGGTTTAACTACAAAAATGAAAAACATGCTATGTAAAAATACAACAATCGCACGTAAAATTATAAAAGAGCAAAAGCTTTTGATAAGGAAATAGCATTAATAAATTATGTTTATTTTGCTTTAAAAAACTTAATAATTTTCATTAATTCCTGAAGATGTTACTTAAATTTTTTGTGAAATACTTTATCTTTGTTAAGCTGACAAGCTACAAAAGTACGTATGTTAAAATGTCACGGAAAATATCCAACAGAACATTATTTAAAAGTTGTGTGTAGAAAAAAATTTAAATTTCTATGAGTTTATAAGAACATAAGTAAATATTTCCAAGTCATTAGGGTAAGCCAAATTGACCATACACGATTCGTAGTAAAACGTACATATGTATACGGAAAACATCATTTTTCAAACAGCAAAATTTGTTAAAAAAAAAAATGTTGCAAGAAACAATTTCTCCTCTAAAATCACTAGGTTTAAAGAGTAAAAAACAGACATTTTTTACTATTGTATTATATTTTTTTTGTAAAATTGCTATACTTTTGACCTCAAACGATATAAGATTCAAAATGAAACATGACATACTATTAAAATTGTTTTTTTAAAATTTTTGTTGGGGGGGAAAAAAAACGTACAATATGTATGCGGAAAACGTAATTTTTTCAAAACATATATTTCTTAAGAATTTTGTATAAAAATGTTATATTTACATGCCAACGAATTGTAAGAAAAATAACTTAAAACATTGTATAAGTCAGTGGGTAAGCAGAAATTGGATTACATTATTAACGTTTTATTGTAAAACAACAAAACCCGTCGGACCCAGGGACGTTCCGTATTTAAGAGGGGGAGGAGTTTATTATATTTGCGCTCGAAATGCATCAATTGCAACAACACAAGCTTAGCGGATGCCATCACCACGCAACCTATTCGACAGTGGCGCTTAGCAACATCAACACCTCGCGCATAATGTTTTCTTAAGCTGTCCAACAACGGCACCGTCCGGCGCTTAAGAACACTGCGTAGGGCAATTGAACCTTGCCCATTGTTGTTTGCCTAGCAACAACGCAACGACGCAGGATGCCGCGTAATTTCATCACCACCCAGCCACGAGCTCTACCTTCTGCTTGGTTTAGCCAAGCAGCCAGCCAACAGCCCAACTCGGCGCCTAACAACAGCCTTCACAATGCGCTTAGGTCAGTTAGGTAACCCGGCAACAGTATGATAAAAAGGCGATAAAGATCACTGAGCGGCAAACAATAACAACGAGACCTGAAAATCATTGGACGAGAGTGGTATTTTAAGGCTGCCGCTGTTAGCATAGCAGGACATTTTCTTGGAGACAACTCAATTAGTTGATAACAGAAAAATTAATTAATAAAGTTTATAAAACCTAACTCGCTTAACTTATTTAACCTCAATCCGGAAGTTAGTAACCTTTGTGGGTTGAGTGTTTGAATTTTGATTGACTTTTTTCAGCCATTTCATAGTTTCACCGAAATGTTACGTATGCGCCCTGTGTCACTACTTATTTATGCATTTAAAATGAGCAGATATAAGGTGATGATGTCGCTGCATCCATTGAAATTGGTGAACACATAAATAAGACAAAACAAAAACCAATGTTAACTATGCAGCAATGAACCCATAATACCATTCGCAGCTGAATTTCTTTTAGTAACTATGTATATAAATAACTAAATCTGAAAAGTTAATCGACCTACGGCTTGCATCTAAGGGATAAAATTTCTGTAATGTTTTCTAGTCATATTGTTTGTATAAAAAATCATCAAGACAAATTAAGGTCACTTGATAAGGAGAAAATAATTTTTATGAAGATATTTTTTTTGAATTTGTTATGCTATAGTAGGCCGAACTGAACAATTTGTTCAGAGGTGTTACACTTTTCTTAGATAAATGGAACATTATCGAGGAATTTCAGGAAGATATCTCGTAAAATGAAAAAATTTTCCATACTGGAACCTGATTTTGATCGGTCTTTTTGTATGACATCTATATGCAATAGTGATCCGATATCGGAAATTCCGCAAATGAGCAGCTGCTTGGTAAGAGAAGTACCCTTCAGATCGATATCCCGAAAACTGAGACACTAGTTTGCAGTAAAATAGTCAGACGGACATGGTAACATTGACTCTGCTCATCACGCTGTTCATATATGTACATATGTACTACATATATGGTTTCTCTGATATTTACTTCTCTTCTGATTGTTACATACTTCGCAGCAAACTTAATACTCGCATACACAGTTCAGCGTATAATGAATTTCTCTAAACCGAAACCCTACTTTTTCTTATACTTAATCGAAATCCTCATATGAAACCAATTTCTGACAGCTTCATTGGAGAATAAGAAATATTCTAAAAGTAAAAAAGCATCCCAAATAAATTAAATTCGAAATTTCTATTCTTGCTGCGTGCATTTCTCACACCAAAAACACCGAAAGCATACACAGATGCACCTCTGTATTGACACTCCCATTGTCGCTGCCTTCCCCCGCTGTACAGTAACTCTGTATATAATTGAGTTATGTGTACAGTTATGCACTTCATATTTGTTGTGTGTGCTTGTGTTAGCAAGTGAACACGCTCGCACTTATGCTGTTTCGCCCTCCCCACTCATGAAGCATCTCCATTGCCAACGCAGTTGCAGAGCGTTTCCCTTTAACCTTTTTTATTCGCTGATTTCGTAGTTGTGCGAATTACGTTTCGTGCACCCGCAACACCGAAATATCTGGCAATTTGCACAGCTCAATGCTTCAAACTAAAAAAAATGAAAGGGGAAGCAGCAGACAAAACCTTGCCTTTTGTCGCCAGCAGCTCGCGTGCGATGCGTTTGTGCATTTTGGCTTAATATTTCGCGTTCGCCGGATATTTTCCTTCAGCAAACTAACTTACATTAAAGCGAGCGCATCTATGAAGATGCTTGCGTAAATATGTGCGCATGTTACCGTTATATGCGTGCATCGACTCAAAGGGGTGTGTGCATTTCTTTTGGGGAAGAAAATGAAATCACAATAAGATTTTTACAGTTAGTTAAGTTTGCTTTCTTGCTTTTGTCGTCGCTTTCTTGTATGCGAAATTGCATGCTAGATTTAAGAATATGTACAACAATCTTACGAGCTGGTATTAACGGGACTTAGCTTTCTTAAAAGTGTCAGACAACCTTCTGGGCATTTAATTCCTTGCTTAATTCATTAGATTTGGTATTATTTTGTGAAAAATGATTCAAATTGGTTAATTCACCTTTTGAGTTTATATACAAGTATTTTTGTGATATTTATCTAGCTTCAAAATAGCCTCTGCAAGATTAAAAAAAAATGATTGCCTACATCATATTATATATATAAGGTCAAGTAAATGGAAATCTGTTATTTTTTAATAGATGGATTTCGAATAGAAAGGTAGGAAGTTCTAATGAAAGGCGAATATGGTTGAATCACGATGAGCAAATGCAAACTTCCAACACTGACAAACATGAAGATGCTTGGTTGGATTGTCAGGGAATTACGTATTATGAGCTGCTCCATTACAGCCAAGCTCTCATTCGGATCTGTACTGTCAATAATTTGAACGTCTGAAGTAAGCAATCGCTTAGAAGTGGGCAGCTCTGGCCAATAAAAGAAGTTTTGTGTTCTATGAGAATAACGCCAGGCTACATATAGTGTTAGGGACTCGCCAGAAGCTCCGCGAGTTCGGGTAGATGTTATTCCGAACGGAGATCACATCAAAATAAGAAAGTTTTCTCTTGCTCACAAGAAGGAATATATTTATATGTAGAGATATCCAAGCGAATTTGAAATTAACAAAGTCTTTCTCAAACCTCGTCAAAGATAGCGAAAGCTTGCTTTGAGCTCTTAATGAATCGAACATCCTATCTCACGATAAACCTGTAATGGTCATAAAAATATCCCAGGCAACTGTGAAGCAATTGAAGTAACCAAAGTAGGCACCACCCTACAATGAGACTCCGGAAGCCTCCGCCTATTTGTTGATATTTTATCGACAAATATGTTATACATTTAGCTGAGTATCGGTGGCCTCAACAAGCAGGCAAGCCTGACATGAATATAATAAGGACCGCATATACGGACTATTAAAATTCAAATGGAATGACACAAGAACTCTAATAAGAGTGGCTAACAGGTCATTGTCTAATTGACAGACGTGTCAGTAGACTGGAAAGACCATATAATGCCAATTGGAGAAGCTGTAAAGAGGTAGAAGAAAATGAGACTATAGCATATTTTATATGTGAAGCAGACTTTCGAACGTTTATTGAAGATGTTTCGGAGGTGGCACAGCGGTGTAGTAAAATGAATAACTGACCAGATGTTCACCATGCGCCATATCTTGGAAAAGATCCATGTAAAAAGTATCGACACACCACCTCTTCATCGATTTCAAAACTGCTTTTGACAGCATGAAAAGGAGCTGCCATTATGCCGCGATGTCTGAATTTGGTATCCTCGTACAACTAATACGGCTGTGTACACTAACGTTAGATAATACCAAAAACTCCGTCAGGGTCGGGAAGGACCTCTCGATACCAGCTTTCAGACAAGGAGACTCCCTTTCGTGCGTCTTCTTCAATCTGCTCTTGGAGAAAATAATTCGAGGTGCAGAGCTGAATAGAGAAGGTTCAATCTTCTATAAAAGTGTACAGATACAGGATATTGATTTAATTGGGCTCAACAACCGCGTCGTTAGTTTTGCATTCTCCCGATTGGATAAGGAAGTGAAGCAAATGGGTCTGGTTGTGAACAAGGACATTACGAAATATTTTTTGTCATAAAACATAGTCGTCACACTCGTGACTTAGTCTCATGTCACTGTTGACAATTATAACTTTGAAGTTGCAGATAATGTCCTCTATAAAAGAACCAGCATTAAGACCAACAACAATGTAAGCTTCGAAATCCAGCGCATATAAACTCTTGCCAGCAGGTGCTACTTCGGACTGAGTAGGCAATCGAGAAGTAAAGTTCTCTTTCGACGAATGAAGACCAAATTTATCCCCGTCCTCCTATATAGTGCAAAGGCATGTACGATGACAACATCTGACGAGTCGGTGTTGCGAGTTTTCGAGAGAAAGGTTCTGCGGAAGATTTATGGTTCTTTGAGCATTGGCAACGGCGAATACCGCAGTCGATGGAACGATGAGCTGTATTAGATATACGACGCCATTGGCATAGTTCAGCGAATTAAGAGACAACGGCTATGCTGTCTAGGTGATGTCGTCTGAAGAGATGAAAACACTTCAGATCTGATAGTATTTGACGATTGGTGCTTTGTTCTAAACTCGATTGTAACCGCGTAAGCGGTGTCTACGCCAATTAAGAAGAATTTAAATAATATTATTTTTATTTTTAAATATCAAAAAAGTAATTCCAATTTTTTTTTTTCAAACATTTAAGTCTTTTCGCTTGATAAACCTCCATCGGTTTTCTCAGAAAACACAGTGCGTTTATTTCAAAAAGATGAGAATATAAATCTTCAAAAGTTACGGAAAAAATTCTAAGAAAACACTCATCATAGCCGCTTGGGTAGGCTGAAGCAGTTTCTGATGATTGCCCCAAGTTATCGAAAAAAAGTTCTATCGGCTGAAAGGCATAATAAAATAAGAATTTAATTTTTGAAGATTTAGGAAAAAACATAACTTTTTAATAATCTATTTTCGGAAATGCAAACAGCGCACAAAAAGCTTAGGACACTAGCTGAGACACACACACATATATACGCGTGCTGTAGTTGAGGGTAATAACCCTCATCATGCTTTATTAAATTGAGTCAAAATTTGATAACGGAAGAAATACACACACAGCACCGCTTCTATGTATTGTGTGTGCGTATGTGTGAGTAGGTATGCCTTTGACAGCGCATGGAAAAATGAAATAAAGATGACAGTTGCAAAATATGGTGCGGTATGGCAGCACAGCGAGCTGGAGGTATGAATGACACGACTGAGCTGAGGCGTGCCAAGCAGTAGCTACTTTACAGCTAACCGATGTGGAGCGTTACGCTTGCCGCACAATGCATACCGCAGAGCTGTCCGTGCGCTGAGCGTCGAACTTAGCAAATCAATTCACTAAAGTGGTGATAGTGATGATGAGGCGACGGTAAGGGCGGGTTAGCGCAAACAAGATAATGCAATTCTATCAGATTCTTAGCACACTTTTGTGCTTCGTTCAATGTTGACGGCGCATCCCCTGAGTATTTGCACGGTCGAGTGTTCATTTTGTTTTACGGCCCAATAATGGCGGAGTCATTAAAGCTGCGCCGTTTCCAAAAATATTAATACCAAAAAAATACAAAATAATAATAAAATGCATAATAAAAAAAACTGCTGATGAAAAAGTTTATGTTTTTTGCTCATCTGTTTGCGCCTTTGTTTGCTTCGGTTTCATTTTCATATCTGCCATTATGATTATTACTTTATTCTATTTTTTCCGCTCGCTGCTTGCCGGGCAAATGCAAACTTTTTTATTACCAACACAAAACTTATAAGTGGGTTTAGTGAGCGAGTGAGTGAGTGAGTGCCAAAAGTGAGCACTGTTGAGCCTAATGGGGTCAGTTGTGCCCTTTTAATGGAACAGGTTAATAAAATTTCGCAACCTTCTCCGTTTGACAGCTGAAAATTTGAATTTATGCCTTTACGAGCTTTGACAAGTGAAATTAATGTGCACAAAGTAAATACCTACACGCACGCATACAATTTTCCGCACACACACACACACATACACACCCAACAGACTGCCAAATCTTCATCGAGTTGCTATTGAGTCTTGAGGAACTTGAGCGCTCTTGTGCGCTCTCGAGCTGTGGCTGCGGTTCATTTATGCAAACTTTCGTGGGTGACGAAACGGTGGTGGGAGGTGAAGCGGTGTCCTGAAATCTAATACCAAGAAAACCGAGAAAATGCAGGGTAAAGTTAAATAAAAACTTTATCATGCAAATTGGCAAAGCGTTGAAATTGACGGCAGAAGCAGCCGAGCAGCCATACTATACATACATATGTACATGCGGTATATGAAACACCCAACTGGAAGTTGACTTCGGTTGTTAAAAAGTGCTTTAATGACTACTCATATGGGTTAACTCCCTAGACGCAGTTATTTCTATAAAAGGTACCTTCGAGTTTGCTGTTGCTTAAATTTGCCTTATGCCAAGCGATTTAAGTAAAAAACAATCACAAGAAATAACAAGTAAGGAAGGGCTAAGTTCGGGTGTCACCGAACATTTTATACTCTCGCATGATAAGGTGATAATCAAGATTTCATTATCCGTCATTTACATATTTTTTTTATTTTGGTTCCTAATGTATATATTGTATTATACAGAGAAGGCATCAGATGGAATTCAAAATAGCGTTATATTGGAAGAAGGCGTGGTTGTGAACCGATTTCACTCATATTTCGTACATGTCATCAGGGTGCTAAGAAAATATTATATACCGAATTTAATTGAAATCGGTCCAGTAGTTCCTGAGATATGGTTTTTGATCCATAAGTGGGCGACGCCACGCCCATTTTCAATTTTTAAAAAAATCCTGGGTGCAGCTTCCTTCTGCCATTTCTTCCGTAAAATTTTGTGTTTCTGAAGTTTTTTGTTAGTCGGTTAACGCACTTTTAGTGATTTTTAACATAACCTTTGTATGGGAGGTGGGCGTGGTTATTATCCGATTTCTTCCATTTTTGAACTGTATATGGAAATGCCGAAAGGAAACCTCTCTATAGAGTTTGGTTGACATAGCTATAGTAGTTTCCGAGATATGTACAAAAAACTTAATAGGGGGCGGGGCCACGCCCACTTTTCCAAAAAAATTATGTCCAAATATGCTCCTCCCTAATACGATCCTTTGTGCCAAATTTCACTTTAATATCTTCATTTATGGCTTAGTTATGACACTTTATAGGATTTCGGTTTCCGCCATTTTGTGGGCGTGGCAGTGGGCCGATTTTGCCCATCTTCGAACTTAACCTTCTTATGGACCCAAGAAATACGTGTACCAAGTTTCATCATGATATCTCAATTTTTACTCAAGTTACAGCTTGCACGGACAGACGGACGGACAGACGGACGGACAGACGGACGGACGGACAGACATCCGGATTTCAAATCTACTCGTCACCCTGATCACTTTGGTATACATAACCCTATATCTGACTCTTTTAGTTTTAGGACTTACAAACAACCGTTATGTGAACAAAACTATAATACTCTCTTTAGCAACTTTGTTGCGAGAGTATAAAAAAGCCTTCCCTTTTGTTAAGAGGCTTCGAATTTATGAAATTATGATTGAAAAAGTAGCTCTCTAAAATTCTAGCCGACACTAAATCGAAGTTTTACTGTACGGAGTGATTGAAACAGAATGGGGCAACGCACGTGGTCGAAGAAATGTGATTAAAGAGATCCCACAAATGGGGACCTGTGAACCCAAGTAAAACCAAGATGGTTTTATTTACTAGAAGATTCAAGATCCCGATTGCACCGCTGCCGCAAATGGGATACAATGAAATATCAAGAGCTCATGCAGCTTTGATGAATGCCGAATATCGAAGAAAAGCAATTATGGTATAGATTGCCTTATACTGCTGTTGGGGAGCCGTTGGCAAAAGATGGGGTCTCTCACCGAAAGCAGACCTCTGGCTCTACGACATCATAGTCAAGCCCATTATGTCTTTACGTGGTTGAAGGTTTTAGAAAAGACAGTACTTGCGAAGAAACTCGAGAGCGTTCAACGGGCGGCGTCATCAGTATGCGCAGTACATTAAGGTTCACTTCAATCATGGCACTTGCACGTAGTGCCCGCAGACATCGTCGGAAGGTGTATGGCTGGATAGTCTCAGACTCAGAAAGACTCAGAGAGTGTGGGTTTTTAAAAGAAACAAACCTTGATTTTACACCGGATAAGTTGCATCATGGAGTTGCCCATCCGAGCTCTGGCGGCTCCTTCTTTGCCCATATACCGGCGAGGTAGTTTTGGGAAGAAGCTTTGGAGGAAAGGAGCAGTGAGCTTCTTTATGGATGTGTCAAAGCTTAGAGGAAGGTTAGTGGAGGAATTTATAGCCAGGAACTCTCTATAAGTTCCAGGTTCAGACTTGCTGACTATTGCAGCGTTTTCCAAGCCGAGGTGGCAGCCCGTAAGGTAGGAGTAGATTTACTGCTCCGAAGTTCTTCAGAAAAGTGACTGTCCACTCAGAAAACGGGGTGGCGATACTAGCTTTGAACTCATTAACAGTGCGTTTAGTGTTGATCAAGAAGATTCTAACCTCGCTATCAATAGCGTCGAGTCTCTTTGCAATAAGACTGCTATGGGTGCCATGCCACAGTCGAATCGGTGAAAATTGTAAAGCACTCTAGATCCGCTATAAATGGAATAGAAGCGAGTCAGAGAACATGGGAACTCTTGTGTTCTACTACTACTGATAGCTGGGCTTCACAAAAGCTTGGCCAGCGCTGGGCCACCATTAGTACATGCGTTGTCGCAAAGATCTTTTGGACTAAGATCGACCGCAAGAGATCTAGTGATTTCTTTGTCATCAGTAAGGCTAGCCTCTCCCTTGTTGTGGTGGTTTTAACAGGCCATCGCCCTATTGGTGTCTGTACTGTAAGGCTGGGAATCTTACCGGTCAACATTTGCAGAAGCTGTTTAGAAGAAGACGAGGTAGAAACTACGTAACATTTCCTTCATGAATGTTCCGCGTTTGAGAGGGCAAGTCTTGAACACTTTGGAGCCCATACTTTTAGCCAAAATCCAAATCCTTCAGGGCAACCATTTTGGTGCATATTTGTATTGAATTAAAAAAAAAAAAATATTTAAAAAAGTTATTTTAATCGGATTTGTTGTAATTTTTTGTGAAATAGGATTTATATGTATATGTTATATATTTTCAAGTGGCGACATTCCCGACTTCTGTGTTTGATTTTCAGGCAAAGGCATTTCTTTAGTTTCAGTTCTACATACATATATTTCCGCGGTTGACGACAAACTAAAAACATTAGAACTTATAGTCAAATAGCCAGCAACACGCACACACTTACACTATCACCTAAAGCTGCTGCAGATAGCAGAAATTGCGATGCAAAATACTAGAAAACAAAGCTCATGAAAAATGAACGAAATTGTGTATGCAAGCGCTGTGTAAACAATTCGAACGGAAGAGCCGGCAGCAAATCATTTTCCGCGCGCGCAGCTGCAGCGTCTGTGACAACTAAATCAACGCTGGCCGCCAATGCTGCCAACGTTCTCGACAGCTACGCAAAATCTCATTTTCTGCCTTTGCAGTTGCGGCGACATTCGAGCTGAGAAATCCAAGAAATTGGAAAGTGGACATTTGATTTCGAGAGCAACTTGTGATCCTTGGCTTGCTGCCCCCGGCTGCTTGCAACAGCGGTTGCATTACACGCCTGTGTTGTTGTTGCGGCCGCCAAGAGCTGACGCTGCCAACTGTCGTGCGCGTTCTGTTTGACTTTTATAAACTTTTAACGACTTCTGCGCGCTTGTGGAGCAGCGCCGAGCGGCGGAGAGTTGCAAACTTTATTTGTTTCAGCGTACATTTTTTATTTATACAAACCTCTTACCGGGTTTTTCGCTTTGTGATTTGAGAATGATTTTTGTGACTTCTTTTCGCTTTATTTTCTAATAAAATTTCTTTCTTCGCACATTTTTTTATTTGTGTCGACTTCTTCTGCACAATTTCACCGTTAGTTTGTATGCGCATGTGTGCGTGTGTGGTTGCGCCGTTCGTCATCATCTTTCGCTTTGTCGTGCGCTATTTCTCATACTCCGCCGCGGCGGCGTCGCTTCAAAGGTCCCGTGGCTTCTCTGCCGCTCGGCGTTGTTATCGGTCAGTGAGATTTTCTTGCTTCTGCTTCCAACAACAAAGCGCTGCAAAGGAGCTTGCAACTTGGTCGCTGCGCGTCGCTCATCGATGATGTTGCGACAAAGTTGTTGGACTGTGGATGCCATTAAGATTGGCGCTCGGCGGCGCTGGTGGCGGTGGCAGCTTAGCACCGCCTTTGACTGCTAACAATTCACTTAAGCGCCGTGTGCGGTGTGTGCTGTGTGGGCGGCGGCGGCTTCGGCGTCTTGGATAAAGTTTTAATGTTCTCGTGTTTGATCAAGTTAATTTAGCAGGAAATTATAATTGTTTTAAGTTTTCATGTGATTTTTCCCCGGACGTCTGAAGTTTTGCTGATGACGGCAATAAGTCGAATCATCGTCGAAGTGATTTTTTTTCTCTGCTTGTCGCTCATCACAGTAATGACTGTAATGCTGGCAATTGAATAGTGGCTCACTCGCCCGCCAACCACTCATATAAACCATGTAGCTCGTTGAGTGCTGAACAGCGTCGGTTTGGCCTTTTACTCAAGCAGACCTTTGGTTGGAGGGTTGGAGGCGAAGCAAATGACGCGGAGACTCTCAAGACATTAAAGAGGCCATTTTCATAGTTATTTATCGTATGCGTTGTTTTTCGAGAGTCTGTGAAAGTTTTGCGACCAACTTTTGGTATATTTGGTAGATTTTCCCAAAATCGCATGTCATTGCTTTTAAGAAGAAGGCTTCACTCCAAATTTTATTTTTATAGAAAACTTAACATCAATCAATACTTTTCAAGTAAAAAATTATTATTTCGTAGAGTTTATTGCCATGGCTTTTTATGTAAAGTATTTTTGAGGTCTTTGTCAACAACCAGCACTTTTGTGACTACAAGATCCTTCTGACCTGGATTGAACGATTTATTGAACCGTAAGATTTAGCGGTACTTGCTTTTAGCAAAACCAATCTGCACAGTATTGTAGATGTTTTGAACACTGTTCAATAGGCTCACACGCGATGTGGCTTAATATTATGTTGGACACTTTTAGCCAAAACTGCATGGAAGTAGGCGAGCTAGGATCATCTGGGTACTTTATCTGGTGGAAAAATGTTAATCCAAAGATACAGTATAAAATGTTCCTGTGTCAGCGATACAAAAAAGTGTCCGTATCGTGAATATTGCTGCCGCTATCACAAGAACTGAGGAAGACCCAAAACAGTCTCACATATTGTTCTCAAGCGTCGGGCATCTCTGTGACGTTTTTGTGGTTAATTTTGCAAAAAGATCTTGACTTATTTCCTTACAAGATCAAATTGACGCAAGAATCGTCGTACATTCGTGAATTAAGCAGAGCACAATTTGAAAATTATCCGGATTTTCATCGAAAAATCATCTTCAGCGATGAGGCTCATTTATGGCTGAATGTCTTCGCCAGTAAGCAAAACATGCCTTATTGGTCAGGCAGTAATCCACACGTACTCCAATCCCCCTTACATCCCGAAAAAATTACGGTTTAGTGCGGCTTATGGCCGGGCCGTACTTCTTCTGTGATGATCTAGACCGACAATGATAACCGAATTTTTTGGCCCGAATTGGATGACATATGGTTCTAACAGGATGCCGCTACAAGCCACACAGCGAATGTCTCAATCGCTTTATTGAAAACCAAGTTTGGTGAATGTGTTATCTCAGGAAATGGCTCAGTCAACCGCCTTGACCGCCTCGGTCGTGCGATTTGTCGCCATTAGACTATTTCCTTTGAGACTACGTCAAGTCTATGGTCTATGCCAACAAGCCAGTGGCGATTGATGAACGTCGTTCGAAATTCGAACGTGAAATTGCAGCAGTACCGGTCGATTTATGTTTGAAAACCGTCCAAAAATTGGGTTCACCGTCTGGACTTCTGCAAGCGTGCCCATAGTGGCCATGCAAAAGAAATCGAGTTCAGTAAATAATGGCGCTCTTAATGAAAATGTAATAGAGACAGAGTTTTAGATTTGATTTATAATAAGGTTTAATAAAAGTGTTATCTCAAAGTTGTATAATTTCGACATCGACTACTGTAATAGTTCACCACCAATAATGCGAACAATTGACTGCTGTTCGTAAACACTCAATTTGTAACTCGTGTTTGTAGCATTCCTTACTGACCTTCCAATGCATGTGGGTATACCGATGTTGTTTTTGTTTTTAAAAAAATTTGCATGTATTCAACATAGCCTGATTATGTGGCATCGGAGATTTATATTGACCTCTCAACGCTTGCCCTCATACAGTTTTTCAATGTCAACAGAAAATAACCAGCCATCATGCAGTTTATGTCATTGAACGAATCAACTATATGTCCACCTTGATATGTGCTAACTGTCTAATATTATAACGGCGACTAAAATGCGAACGAACAAAACCAAATTGCTGATACTGTCACTGCATTCGTCGTCCTCTAGCGATTGTCGCGCACGCGGTGGTGAACTGCGACCCGGGCTGCACCTCGCACACGCTGTGACAACTCCGATAATAAACAGTGACTCGTCGCTGTCTGACTGCGTGCCTGCCTCAGTGGCGATACAAATGACCTGAAATGTCGAATATTCTGCATTTGTCTGCTTTGAATGGCGCGACAATGCGGCTGTTGGCAACCAACATAACGGCACAACAACGACGCGGATGCTTTAAATATTTGCTCTTCGCACTCTGCAACAATTGTTGTCTGCATTGGCGGTCTGCATTGAGTACTCAATGCACATACTACGACACCCGTTATATCTATGCTTATGACGCGCTTGTGCCACGATGACCTGCATAACGGCGGCCGTGCAGAGGGCGCGGTCACGCGTTCAATTGGCCTGGCCTTACTGTATCAATATTGGCAATGATTTCGCGTTGCATTGTGGTGTTGTTGTGAAAATACCACTCGCTTAAATGTGTAGCGTTAAGTGCGTGTACGACGCCGGACATTGCGTTCAATGATCTACAAATTACACATGTCTACTAAATGTCAATACGAAAATGTCGCCAATAGTTGTTGCTACGGGTTGTTGCTACGGTTGGTTGGAATTTGTTTAAATGCATAGAGAAACATCGGAAGAGGTTGTTTAATACAACGGTATATTTATACGGTTGCATCATATATACTTTCATATACTTGGAGGACAATGAAAGTGGGATTGCTCTCTGTTGGCCAAAGATTGAATTGTTATCGGATGAAGTCAAAATAACAAAAGTTGTGCGCATACGAAGCATTTCCAAAGAAATGGTTGCCAGGTTGTTTGAAAATCCTAATATTAGTTCAATGGGGGTTAAGCTAAGTTTTCACTCGAAAGTTAGACAATCTTTTAATATAGTATAAGAAGAC
>NC_064304.1:15082328-15101959 GCF_023373825.1 Bactrocera dorsalis | reverse complement strand
GTCGCCACTTGAAAATATATAACATATACATATAAATCCTATTTCACAAAAAATTACAACAAATCCGATTAAAATCACTTTTTTAAATATTTTTTTTTTTTAATTCAATACAAATATGCAACAAAATGTTTGCCCTGAAGGATTTGGATTTTGGCTAAAAGTATGGGCTCCAAAGTGTTTAAGACTTGACTCTCAAACGCGGAACATTCATGAAGGAAATGTTGCGTAGTTTCTACCTCGTCTTCTTCTAAACAGCTTCTGCAAATGTTGACCGGTAAGATTCCCAGCCTTACAGTACAGATACCAATAGGGCGATGGCCTGTTAAAACCACCACAACAAGGGAGAGGCTAGCCTTACTGATGACAAAGAAATCACTAGATCTCTTGCGGTCGATCTTAGTCCAAAAGATCTTTGTACTAATGGTGGCCCAGCGCTGGCCAAGCTTCCGTGAAGCCCAGCTGTCAAGTAGTAGAACACAAGAGTTCCCATGTTCTCTGACTCGCTTCTATGTATTCCATTGATAGCGGATCTAGAGTGCTTTGCAATTTTCACCGATTCGACTGTGGCATGGCACCCACAGCAGTCTTATTACAAAGAGACTCGACGCTATTGATAGCGAGGTTAAAATCTTCTTGATCAACACTAAACGCACTGTTAATGAGTTTAAAAACTTATCTGAAGAACTTCGGAGCAGTAAATCTACTCCTGCCTTACGGGCTGCCACCTCGGCTTGGAAAACGCTGCAATAGTCAGCAAATCTGAAGCTGGAACTTATAGAGAGCTCCTGACTGTAAACTCCTCCACCAACCTTCATCCAAGCTTTGACACATCCATAAAGAAGCTCACTGCCCCTCTCCTTCAAAGGTTTCTTCCCAAAACTACCTCGCCGGTATATGGGCAAAGAAGGAGCCGCCAGACCTCGGATGGGCAACTCCATGATGCAAGTGATCCGGTGTAAAATCAAAGTTTGTGAAGATTTTCGAGAAGTCAGACACGTTTTCTTTTAGAAACCCACATTCTCTGAGTCTTTCTGAGTCTGAGACTATCCAGCCATACACCTTCTGACGATGTCTGTGGGCACTACGTGCAAGTGCCATGATTGCAGTGAACCTTAATGCTCGGCGCATACTGATGAGCGCCGCCCGTTGAACGCTCTCGAGTTTCTTTGCAAATGCTATTTTTTCTAGAACCTTCCACCACGTAAAGACATAATAGGCTTGACTATGATATCGTAGAGCCAGACGTCTACTTTCGGTGAGAGACCCCACCTTTTGCCAACGGCTCCCCTACAGCAGTATAAGGCAATCTATACCATAATTGCTTTTCTTCGATATTCGGCATTCATCAAAGCTTCATATCCAGAATGAGCCCTTGATATTTCACTGTATCCCATTTGCGGCAGCAGTGCTAGAATTTTAGACATTTTCGAGCTACTTTTTCAATCATAATTTTATAAATTCAAAGTTTCTTAACAAAATGGAAGGCTTTTTTCTTTTTTCTTGTAATTGATTTTTACTTAAATCGCTTGGCATAAGGCAGATTTTATCAACAGCAAACTCGAAGGTACCTTTGATAAAAATAACTGCGTCTAGGGAGTTAACCCATATGAGTAGTCATTAAAGCACTTTTTAACAACCGAAGTCAACTTCCAGTTGGGTGTTTCAAATACCGCATGTACATATGTATGTGTAGTATGGCTGCTCGACTGCTTCTGCCGTCAATTTCAACGCTTTGCCAATTTGCATGATAAAGTTTTTATTTAACTTTACCCTGCATTTTCTCGGTTTTCTTGGTATAAGATTTCAGGACACCGCTTCACCTCCCACCACCGTTTTGTCACCCACGAAAGTTTGCATAAATGAACCGCAGCTACAGCTCGAGAGCGCACAAGAGCGCTCAAGTTCCTCAAGACTCAATAGCAACTCGATGAAGATTTGGCAGTCTGTTGGGTGTGTGTGTGTGTGTGTGTGCGGAAAATTGTATGCGTGCGTGTAGGTATTTACTTTGTGCACATTAATTTCACTTGTCAAAGCTCGTAAAGGCATAAATTCAAATTTTCAGCTGTCAAACGGAGAAGGTTATTAACCTGTTCCATTAAAAGGGCACAACTGACCCCATTAGGCTCGACAGTGCTCACTTTTGGCACTCACTCACTCACTCGCTCACTAAACCCACTTATAAGTTTGTGTTGGTAATAAAAAAGTTTGCATTTTCCCGGCAAGCAGCGAGCGGAAAAAATAGAATAAAGTAATAATCATAATGGCAGATATGAAAATGAAACCGAAGCAAATGAAGGCGCAAACAGATGAGCAAAAAACATAAACTTTTTCATCAGCAGTTTTTTTTATTATGCATTTTATTATTATTTTGTATTTTTTTGGTATTAATATTTTTGAAAACGGCGCAGCTTTAATGACTCCGCCATTATTGGGCCGTAAAACAAAATGAACACTCGACCGTGCAAATACTCAGGGGATGCGCCGTCAACATTGAACGAAGCACAAAAGTGTGCTAAGAATCTGAAAGAATTGCATTATCTTGTTTGCGCTAACCCGCCCTTACCGTCGCCTCATCATCACTATCACCACTTTAGTGAATTGATTTGCTAAGTTCGACGCTAAGCGCACGAACAGCTCTGCGGTATGCATTGTGCGGCAAGCGTAACGCTCCACATCGGTTAGCTGTAAAGTAGCTACTGCTTGGCACGCCTCAGCTCAGTCGTGTCATTCATACCTCCAGCTCGCTGTGCTGCCATACCGCACCATATTTTGCAACTGTCATCTTTATTTCATTTTTCCATGCGCTGTCAAAGGCATACCTACTCACACATACGCACACATAATACATAGAAGCTGTGCTGTGCTGTGTATTTCTTCCGTTATCAAATTTTGACTCAATTTAATAAAGCATGATGAGGGTTATACCCTCAACTGCAGCACGAGTGTATATGTGTGTGTGTCTCAGCTAGTGTCTTAAGCTTTTTGTGCGCTGTTTGCATTTCCGAAAATAGATTATTAAAAAGTTATGTTTTTCCTCAATCTCCAAAAATTAAATTCTTATTTTATTATGCCTTTCAGCCGATAGAACTTTTTTTCGATAACTTGGGGCAATCATCAGAAACTGCTTCAGCCTACTCAAGCGGCTATGAGAAGTGTTTTCTCAGAATTTTTTCCGTAACTTTTGAAGATTTATATTCTCATCTTTTTGCAATAAACGCACTGTGTTTTCTGAGAAAACCGATGGAGGTTTATCAAGCGAAGAGACTTAAATGTTTGAAAAAAAAAAAAAAAAAAATTGGAATTACTTTTTTGATATTTAAAAATAAAAATAATATTATTTAAATTCTTCTTCTTCTTAATTGGCGTAAACACCGCTTACGCGGTTACAGTTGAATTTAGAACAAAGCACCAATCGTCAAGTACTATCAGATCTGAAGTGTTTTCATCTCTTCAGACGACATCACCTAGCCAGCATAGCCGTTGTCTCTTAATTCGCTGAACTATGCCAATGGCGTCGTATATCTAATACAGCTCATCGTTCCATCGACTGCAGTATTCGCCGTTGCCAATGCTCAAAGAACCATAAATCTTCCGCAGAACCTTTCTCTCGAAAACTCGCAACACCGACGCGTCAGATGTTGTCATCGACATGCCTTTGCACTATATGGCAGGACGGGGATAAATTTGGTCTTCATTCGTCGAAAGAGCCATCACAGTCCGAAGTAGCACCTGCTGGCAAGAGTTTATATGCGCTGGATTTCGAAGCTTACATTGTTGTTGGTCTTAATGCTGGTTCCTTTATAAAGGACATTATCTACAACTTCGAAGTTATGATTGTCAACAGTGACGTGAGACTAAGTTACGAGTGTGACGACTATGTTTGATGACAGGAGATATTTCGTAATGTCCTTGTTCACAACCAGCCCCATTTGCTTCACTTGCTCATCCAGTCTGGAGAATGCATAGCTAACGGCGCGGTTGTTGAGCCCAATTATATCAATATCCTGTATCTGTACACTCTTATAGAAGATTGAACCTTCTCTATTCAGCTCTGCACCTCGAATTATTTTCAGCAAGAGCAGATTAGAGAATTCGCACGAAACGGAGTCTCCTTGTCTGAAATCTAGTATCGAGAGTTCCTTTCCGACCCTGACGGAGTTTTTGGTATTATCCAACGTCAGTGTACACAGCCGTATTAGTTGTACGAGGATACCAAATTCAGACATCGCGGCATAATGGCAGCTCTTTTTCATGCTGTCAAAAGCAGCCTTGAAATCGATGAAGAGGGTGTGTGTCGATACTTTTTACATCGGTCTCTTCCAAGATTTGGCGCATGGTGAACATCTGGGTAGTTATTCATTTTACTGCACCGCTGTGCCACCTCCGAAACATCTTCAATAAACGTTCGAAAGCCTTGCTTCGCATATAAAATATGTTATAGTCTCATCTTCTTCTACCTATTGACAGCTTCTCCAGTTGGCATTATATGGTCTTTCCAGTCTACTGACACGTCTGTCAATTAGGCAATGACCTGTTAGTCACTCCTATTAGAGTTCTTGTGTCATTCCTTTTGAATTTTAATAGTCCGTATATGCGGTCCTTATTAGATTCATGTCAGGCTTGCCTGCTTGTTGAGGCCACCGATACTTTGTCGATAAAATATCTACAAGTAGGCGGAGGCATCCGGAGTCTCATTGTAGGGTGGTGCCTATTTACGTTATTTCAATTGCTTCACAGTTTCCTGGGATATCTTTATGACCCGGAATCCCTTACACTTTTATCGTCAGATAGGATGTTCGATTCATTAAGAGATCAAGGCAATCTTTCGCTCTCTTTGACCAGATTTGAGAGAGACTTTGTTAATTTCAAAATCGCTTGGATATCTCTACATATAAATATATTCCTTCTTGTGAGCAAGAGAAAACTTTCTTATTTTATTGTGATCTCCGTTCGGAATAACATCCACCGAACTCCCGGAGCTTCCGGCGAGCCTCTAACACTATATGTGACCTGGCGTTGACCTCATGGAACACAAAACTTCTTTTATTGGCCAGAGCTGCCCACTTCTAAGCGATTCCTTACTTCAGACGTTCAAATTATTAACAGTACACATACGAATGAGAGCTTGGCTGTAGTGGAGCAGCTCATGATAGGTAATTCCCTGACAATCCAATCAAGCACATAGCAGCACTTTCCTGTTTGTCAGTATTGGCAGTTTGCATTTGCTTATCGTGATTCAACCATATTCGCCTTTCATTAGAACTTGCTATTTTTCTATTCGAAATCCATCTATCAAAAAATAATAGATTTCCATTCACTTGACCTTATATGTAAAATATGATGTAGGCAATCATTTTTTCTAAATCTTGCAGAGGCTATTTTTGAAGTCATCACGCCACCCATAACAGCAAGTGACTTAGATGAATATCACAAAAATACTTGTATATAAACTCAAAAGGTGAATTAACCAATGTGAGTCATTTTTCACAAAATAATACCAAATCTAATGATATAAGCAAGGAATTAAATGCCCAGAAAGTTGTGTGACATTTTTAAGATAGCTAAGTCCCGTTAATACCAGCGCGTAAGATTGTTGTATATATTCTTAAATCTAGCATGCAATTTCGCATACAAGAAGGCGACGACAAAAGCAAGAAAGCAAACTTAACTAACTGTAAAAATCTTATTGTGATTTCATTTTCTTCCCCAAAAGAAATGCACACGCCCCTTTGAGTCGATGCACGCATATAACGGTAACACGCGCGCATATTTACGCAAGCATCTTCATAGATGCGCTCGCTTTAATGTAAGTTAGTTTGCTAAAGGAAAATATCCGGCGAACGCGAAATATTAAGCCAAAATGCACAAACGCATCGCACGCGAGCTGCTGGCGACAAAAGGCAAGCTTGTGTCTGCTGCTTCCCCTTTCTTTTTTTAGTTTGAAGCATTGAGCTGTGCAAATTGCCAGATATTTCGGTGTTGCGGGTGCACGAAACGTAATTCGCACAACTTCGAAATCAGCGAATAAAAAAGGTTAAAGGGAAACGCTCTGCAACTGCGTTGGCAATGGAGATGCTTCATGAGGGGGAAGGGCGAAACAGCATAAGTACGAGCGTGTTCACTTGCTAACACAAGCACACACAACAAATATGAAGTGCATAACTGTACACTTAACTCAATTATATACAGAGTTACTTTACAGCGGGGGAGGGCAGCGACAATGGGAGTGTCAATACAGAGGTACATCTGTGTATGCGCGTGTATGTTTCGGTGTTTTTGGTGTGAGAAATGCACGCAGCAAGAATAGAAATTTCGAATTTAATTTATTTGGGATGATTTTTCACTTTTAGAATATTTCTTATTCTCCAAAGAAGCTGTCAGAAATTGGTTTCATATGAGGATTTCGATTACGTATAAGAAAAAGTAGAGTTTCGGTTTAGAGAAATTCATTATACGCTGAACTGTGTATACGAGTATTAAGTTTGCTGCGAAGTATGTAACGATCAGAAGAGACAGAAGAGAAGTAAATATCAGAGAAACCATATATGTAGTACATATGTACATATATGAACAGCGTGATGAGCGGCTAGTGTCTCAGTTTTCGGAATATCGATCTGAAACGTGCTTCTCTTACCAAGAAGCTGCTCATTTGCGGAATCGCCGATATCGAATCACTATTGCATATAGATGTCATACAAAAACACCGATCAAAATTAGGTTCGAGTATGGAAAACTTTTTCATTTTACGAGATATCCTCACGAAATTCTTCGATAATGTTCCATTTATCTAAGAAAAGTGTAAAGCCTCTGAACAAATTGTTCAGTTCGGCCTGCTATAGCAAATTCAAGTAAAATATCTTCATAAAAATTATTTTCTCCTTATTTAGTCACCTTAATTTGACTTGATGATTTTTTATATCAAACAATATGACTAGAAAAAATTACAGAAATTTAATCCCTTAGATGCAAGCCGTAGGTCGATTAACTTTTCAGATTTAGTTATTTATATACATATATAGTTACTATAAGAAATGCACCTGTGAAGGGTATTATGGCTTCAATGCTGCATAGTTAACATTGGTTTTTGTTTTGTCTTATTCATGTGTTCACCAATTTCAATGGATGCAGCGACGTCATCACCTTAAATCTGCTCATTTTAAATGCATAAATAAGTAGTGACACACGGCGCATACGTAACATTTCGGTGAAACTAAGAAATGGCTGGAACAAGTATATTTTTATATATTTAGTAATCAAAATTCAAACACTTAACGCACAAAGGTTACTAACTTCCGGTTTGAGTGTTTATATACTCACAACTAGAACGCCAAAAAACCACACATATAATACTACAAGGAGTCTTCCAAAGAAAACAGGACTTAAAAAACAGAACAAATGGTTTTATTGGCAAATTAATTTATTTTATTCAAAATAGTCTCCTTCTGCTTCATTACAGCTTTGCACGGTGCAAAAGCATGTCGAACGAGTGTTTTAGCTCATTGGCCAGTATGGCCGTCAGTATGCCGGTGCAAGCCTTTTGAATGGCCTCTACCTCTGCATAACACTTTCCTTTCTTTCCTTTCGTGGTCAAATGCATTTTTCCGAAAAAGAAGAAGTCGCACGGTGCCATATCAGATAAATACGGGGAGTGATTAGTGGTTAAAATGTGATTTTTGGTCAAATAATCGGTCACAAGCATCGATCGATGAGACGGCGCATTTTCGTGCAACAAACGCCAATTTTCATCTTCGCGATATTCGGGCCGATCACGCGCACCAACGCTTCACTTAACGGTTGAACGTATCACATAAAATCAAGCAAGATAGATAGAAGGTTATATATGTATATAAATGATCAGGATGACGAGAAAATTTGAAATCCGGGCAACTGTCTGTCCGTCCGTCCGTCTGTCGGTACAAGCTGTACCTTGAGTAAAATGTGAGATATATTGATGAAACGTGGTTTGTGGATTTTTAGTACAAAAAAATTACGAGTTTGTATATGCCTTAATCGGGCCACTGCCACGCCCACAAATCGCCATTAACCGAAAACCTATAAAGTGCCATAGATAAGAACTAAATTAAAATATCAAAGGGTACAGATAATCACAGTAGCAAGGAGCACTTGTGTTCAAAAAAATGGGCGTGGTCCCGCCCTCTAATAAGTTTAATGGACATATCTCCTAAACCACATGAGCTACAAGTATAATAACCAAATTTGCTAAGCGTGCTGATCATCATAGCAACATAGAAAACCAATATTCAGATGAAACTTAAATTCTATTTTCTTACTATTTTTTGCCCAAAGTAGTAACTTTGGTAAGTTACATGTTCGAAAACAACTTAAAAACATATTAAATATTCGCTATATTAAAAATTTGTTATTCCGCATGTAAGCGCATGTTAAAGTACCACAATTAACCGTTCTTCTGTTAGCACATATTCATTCCGGAATCTCCGGAAAAAAACGAAAGACGGCGTCTAAATGAAAATTCCTGAGCGTAGCCGCGTGCTGGGAATATTAAGGAATTATGTACTTTGGAATATTCGTAATTAAACTACAACAAGCATTTACATGCATACTAGAACATATATGTGAGAGCCATAGCAGGTCTGAAAAGATTTAAATTAAGTGTACTGGTAAGTTGCCGTAGATACTTGTTGTAGTCGCAAGCATGCACCAAATTTTTTTCATTCGGAAAATAAATAAGATCAAATATCGCATACACGAATTTTAATGTATAAAAAAATTGGTCTTATCTAGAAATTTGTACTCCCAAAATCACTTTTTTAGGTATATACTATATAAAGGGTGATTTTTTAAGAGCTTGATAACTTTTTTAAAAAAAAAAACGCATAAAATTTGCAAAATCTCATCGGTTCTTTATTTGAAACGTTAGATTGGTTCATGACATTTACTTTTTGAAGATAATTTCATTTAAATGTTGACCGCGGCTGCGTCTTTGGTGGTCCATTCGGAAAGTCCAATTTTGGGCAACTTTTTCGAGCATTTCGGCCGGAATAGCCCGAATTTCTTCGGAAATGTTGTCTTCCAAAGCTGGAATAGTTGCTGGCTTATTTCTGTAGACTTTAGACTTGACGTAGCCCCACAAAAAATAGTCTAAAGGCGTTAAATCGCATGATCTTGGTGGCCAACTTACGGGTCCATTTCTTGAGATGAATTGTTGTCCGAAGTTTTCCCTCAAAATGGCCATAGAATCGCGAGCTGTGTGGCATGTAGCGCCATCTTGTTGAAACCACATGTCAACCAAGTTCAGTTCTTCCATTTTTGGCAACAAAAAGTTTGTTAGCATCGAACGATAGCGATCGCCATTCACCGTAACGTTGCGTCCAACAGCATCTTTGAAAAAATACGGTCCAATGATTCCACCAGCGTACAAACCACACCAAACAGTGCATTTTTCGGGATGCATGGGCAGTTCTTGAACGGCTTCTGGTTGCTCTTCACCCCAAATGCGGAAATTTTGCTTATTTACGTAGCCATTCAACCAGAAATGAGCCTCATCGCTGAACAAAACACGCGCGCGAAACACATTTCGAACCGAACACTGATTTTGGTAATAAAATTCAATGATTTGCAAGCGTTGCTCGTTAGTAAGTCTATTCATGATGAAATGTCAAAGCATACTGAGCATCTTTCTCTTTGACACCATGTCTGAAATCCCCGGTGATCTGTCAAATACTAATGCATGAAAATCCTAACCTCAAAAAAATCACCCGTTATATACATTTAAATATGCAGCATATGTATATATGGTATATCGGTATTCACATCGACACTCACCGTTCTCCACCACAAAAGCGGGCTCCGCATAAGAGCGTAAAAGAACGAACGACCATTAAATTAAAGTGAAAGTATGCAACCATCTTTCATTAACCTAACTGCATGCACATGAATATACATGCGCACATATTCTCATCAACTTTAGAGCATTCTTTGCTACCTCCTTTTTCCCAAAAACCAAACCGCACGCTTTGAACGCGTGGCAAACACGCAGGCACACCTGTAACGGGGGCTCATTTCCTTCCCTTTTTAAATGATTCCACTTGAAAATAATAAAAATAAAATGAAATTGCTCATAAAAATAAAAGCAGCAACAGCAACATCAACATAGAATTCGCAATTCGGGCGCAAAGTGTGCACCAACAGCGCCCACAGCACCGCAAACGCTTTATTCGACTTTTGCAACTATTCGCCGGCCGTGAGTGGCCACTGCCCGGCGCGCGGCAGGCTCAATAACGGCACTGGCCGCAACTTATGTGTGTGCGCACACGTATAATAACCGACCGCTGGCAATAACATAAATTCGGTTTCTAAAAACCATACAAAAATTTAGCAAAGTGCAAACTAACTTATTCACGTTCGCGCAGAAATGTGAAAAAATGTGTGCACAACAACAACAGCGAACAGAGACAAGAAAACTTTCCACATTTGGCGTACGCATAGCCTCAACGGGGGCACTGTGCATGCGAAACGCCTCTGCGCCACCCCTAACGGTAACTGTTCGTGTATTATTATTATTTTTTGTTATTTTGTATATTGGTTACTCACTAGGCGAGCACAAAGGGGCCGGGTGTGTGGTGGGGAGCGGTAGGCGTGTGCACAAAGCGCAAAAATCAACACTGTTGGTCAGTTAAAATATTGACTGAGAAGCTTCATGTAGACAACTGATTTGTGCGCTTTTTCATTTGGTGAATCAAATTTAGTTCGGACTTTTAAGGCTTTAATATATCTACAGAATATATAAGAAGAAGATAAAATTCGCTAAAATGACACCTGCAGGCTTAATAATCTTAAAGAATCTTACAGAAATTTAACATATACATAGGCTGCTATATATATTTCTGGACTAAGCAACACTAAGTGTTGCCAGGTGCAATCTGACATTTCCATTGGAAAGTTTGACATTTTTTAGCATAACATCACTCAGAACGTTTTGTCATTTAATCGTGAATTGTTTTCTTTACAGGGAATTAAAAAATTCATCTCGGACAAAAAATGGAATTAACTCGTGAACATTTTCGTGCGATCATTTTTCGACGTGGATTATCACGACAAGAGTGCATCGATGAACTAAAATCTTTGTACGGCTATGAAGCACCATCCTATAGCACTGTGAAAAACTGGTACAACGAATTCAATCGTGGCCGACGCTCGCTCAAAGACGAATTCCATGACGGTCGTCCAAAGACAGCCGTTGTGCCAGAAAACATCGATGCCGTACGTGAACTGATAATGCAAGACCGTCATGTAACATACCTTCAGATAGAGGCATGCCTATGCATTTCTCCCACCAGCATACATTCGATATTGCATGAACACCAGGCCGTAAAAAAAGTTTGTTCTCGTTAGATCCCGCACAATTTGACAATCGCTCAAAAAAAGGCTCGTGTGGATTGGTGTAAAGAAATACTGAAAAAATACGATCGCGGTGCTTCAAAAGACGTTTATAAGATCGTCACAGGTGACGAATCATGGATCTATGCGTATGAGCCCGAAACAAAACAGCAATCGACCGTGTGGGTCTTCCAAGACGAGCCAAATCCAACGAAAAAAAAAAAAAACATTTTCGTTGATAAATATGCCTATTTTCATTATTAGGCCAGAAATATATATAGCAGCCCTCGTATGTACCTATAACTCCAGTTATTTTTCTCTTTTTCTACCTCTGCAACCCACCTAAGCCCTTAACCATAACGCATGGACCCCGATGGAGAGCGGCGCACTTAATTGGAGATAAAAAGCGCTATGCAAAATTACAATGGCTTCTATCAATGATCGTAGTTTTAGAACAATACCATGTCTCTATTGAAAATTCCATAGTAAATACATGCTGTTGGCAAAATTATTATTTTTTTTTGATCAAAGTTCCTTTTAAGGGTGTTACACTAATTATAGCGGTAAGGCAACTTTTTGATACCATTTTTGTAGTACAATTTGTCCTTCACATCAAAATAATCCTCATTTGCAGCGATCAACTCTTCGATGGAAATTTCTTCCCAGCGAGCATTTTTTTTTTTTTTGAGATCTGAGAATTGAAAATATTTGATGGGGGCCAGATCTGAAGAGCACGATGGATCCAGAATCAACTTGAAGAACATTTTTGACATCGTTTTCACTGAATTGTGACACGGTGCATTGTGAAAGAGCAGTTTCTGTTTCCTCAAATTCGGCCATTTTTCGGCGTTTTCGTGCTTCAAACGGCCCAATAACGATATAGATGCTTTGAATGGTTTAATCTATACTTATTCCAAGAATAGAGACGCCATAGCCTTGCCAGCTTACTGTTCCGTTGTCTCATGCCTAAGAGTGGGTTCATAGTATGCAGTCCACTCGGATGCATGGCGATTGCTTTTCGGAGTGAAATGATAAAACCATGTTTCATCGTTATCACAAATCGACACAAAAACACAGCTTTGAATCTTCAACTTGTCGTTCTTTTTCATCAAAAGTAAGCTCGCCCGGCACCCACTTTGGACAGAGCTATCTCACACTCCAATATTCGTGAATGGTAGCATGATGTACACGTTCTGTTGACACCTTGAGAGCACCTGCAATATCGAACAACTTCACTTTACGGTCATCCAAAATTATCTTTTGAACTGTTTTTGATATTTTCGTCGGTAACAATCTCTTTTGGGCGTCGACTGCGTTAGCTGTCTTCGATGTTTATTTCACCTCCTGTTTAACATCAATTAATGAAGACTCCTCCACCTCCCGTACCATCTTTTTGCACAGTCTCATCACAATCCTCTAAAATCTATGGATGTGTTCCCAACGCAAAATTCTCCACATCAACTCAGCCGTGAAAAGTAAGTACAACTACAAAAAGAAGCGATATATTGGCTCTGGAATATGATTTTCAATTGTAATTTCCTTCTTTATACATGCCAACTGAAACTTCGGTAGGATTTCCGATGAAGCAAGAGGCAACCTCTTCAAGCTGTAAAATAATAATAGAGCTGAGGGCTTCGGACGAAGGATGGAGCTATGTGTAAAAGTTCACGCAAGTGAGGAAAGTTCTCAGAGTACCATTCACTTGAGGGTGGCCAGTAATGTCAAAAAATATCCTTTTGAAGGCGAGTTGAAGTGAGAAGACGAAACATACCCACTCGAGAGTTGTGCGCTTGATTTAGAACCCGCCGTAAAAAACTAACCTCAATGATAATCTATAAAATTATTTTCAACCTTTTTATTTGAATTTCATAAGGCTCTAATGACTTCTGGTTCATATCTGGCGAGAACAGGTAATAAGAAGAGCATAAAGAAACTGTAGGAAGCTTATATGTGTAACTTGGAACTGGTAGAGGCTAAACTGGACGTTTCTTTCAACAAATCTTGAAAACATGGCGTCAATTAAGAATTAGAACTCCCAGCTATAGATTCGAAAATAAACTGTAAATATTGACTCACTTACTTATCGAATGTTTTTCAAAACCTCTTTTTAATTGTGATATTTAAACTTGTTTATTATTAATCAGTTCGAACAGCTTTCTACTTATGTGTGCGTGTGAGTTGAAGTTAATTTCGAGCTGCAAGCACCCGCAACACCCACATCCCGGGTGGGCCGATCAATTTGAAATAAATTATGCAAACCACCTCCGAATTTAAATGCTTCCAATGCAGACATCAAATTACAAATCAGTACGTCCCAGCGGATTTCGCCGCTATTACGACGCCACCTTTTGCTGCATCGACCAAAGCAGTTCCCTATCGATTTAATTTTAACATCGAAATCAATTCGCTGTTGCAGCGAATAATAATAATAAAAGTGGCGAGCGAAATTCACGCGCAGATTCCGACAATCGCCAACAATTCGAGGCATGTGCTGGCGCTGAGGCGGAGCGGCAATGCCAATACATTAGGCTAATTCAAGTCATAAATTGCACGTGGGCAGCTCGGCTATGCGCGTTTATGGAAAAATAGAAATTTCGCACTCAACCCCCAATGCCCGAGGGAGTCCTTTGCGTGCTGCCGTTACGCCTCGACGGACCTGACCAAAGTGAATGTGGCCTACACACAGGCGTACATATGACGTTGGAGCCACAAATTGAAAACCGGAAAAAACTTAAAATTCAATTTGTATTGATGGAGCGCGCCGGTCGGAGTGAGGCGAGCGAGAAGTTTGTGAAAAATTTTCATTTAACTAAAGCACCTGCACATTTCGCCACTCACACACATACACACACACACATGAACAGTGGACGCGTCGTGCAAAAGCGCCGGCGAATGGTGAAAGGCTGAAGAAAAAGCATGTAAAAAAGGTAACAAGTACCGTTAGGATTTCACTCGGCATTTACACCAATTGGAGGCAAAGCAACAAAGTGCTTTTATAACGCGGCAATTTTAAAAATTGATAGAAATTGTAGCAAAAATTGAGTGGATACAGCTACTTTGTAGACACACCAGCACTGCGAGGAATATTTAAAGAAGTTAGCGGCGGCCAGTCGTTTAGGCAGTCGGTCAGGCCTTCACCCGCAACGGCACTTCGGCATGCAGAGGCAAAGAGTTGGCGTTTGCAATCTCAGCATCACCTGCACTGGACGGGGTCGGGCGAAGAGCCGCCTAATATCCAACAACCGCAAGGCAACCGATGCAGCGGTGGACCAACCGACACACCACACAATCAAATCAACTATGCGGTCAGGCAATAGTATAGAATAGACAGAAAATTGCACTACGTCGTCATAAATCTCCTGCCAGGCACGATGAACTCTTTAGGACTTTTAAGGTATTTTTAGATTTTTTTTCACAGTCCATATGAGGAATTGGAAGGAACTGAAAATTGTCTGAAAATTCGTACGACTTTTCGTTAGTTTTTTTTTTTTATTCTTTCATGTAAAGGTGGATTAACTAATAGATGAATAAAACTACGACTGTGTTCTTTCTTAACTTCTCGGCTTGTCATTCCAGAACCCAATCTAACATAGAGCAGGAAGAGCAAAGTGTGGCGATGAGGGGTATTCTCTGAAAAGCCCGTAATCGTATCCAGAGCGGAATACTCTTGTACTGCTGGATTCAAATGTTACTACGATGTTACATTACATTGAAAAAAATACAGAAACTTCACTTTTAATGGGAAATGTTTATTGTCGTTCGAAAGAACATTTTTTGGCATTTATTTTCTGAAGATTATCTCTTGCAAATGTTGGCCCACACATTGAGTTCAATTTTCGATGACTCGTTCGAACATTTCGACTGGTAACTGGGATGTTTTACTTCAAGGCCTGAATCCAAAAGGGATTGTCCGTACAGACCTTAGACTTTACATATCCCCGCAGGCAAAAGTCCAACGGTAGTTATCACTCGATCTTGTAGGCCAATCGACAGGCCCAACATGTGAAATAGTCTGCTAACTGAAGTGTTCTCTCAAAAAATCCATTGGTTGATGCGATGTGCCGTAAGTGGCAGCGTCTTGTTATAACCAAATGTCGTCGAGATCACGAGCTTCAATTTTAAGCATGAAGTCGTCGGTTATCATGGCGCGATAACGATAGCCATTAACGGGTACGTTCTCACCGAAATCATTTTTAAAGAAGTATAGTCCGATGATTCCCCCGGCCCACAAACCGCATCAAGACGTTCTTTTTTTCTGGATGAAATGGCAGCTCTTGAATTTCTTTAGAATCTTGTTAGTCTCGTATACAGCAATTTCACTTGTTTACATACACATATGGCTCGAAAACGTCGAGTCTATATGAACTTTTCAAGAGCCCCTAGAGCAAAGCGATTTGTCTTGGGTAGTCGAACGACATCAGTTCTTGCACAAGCCGTATTTTGTAGGCTTTCATTTGAAGATCTCGACTTACAGCGCGCCAAGTCGTTCCATACGTCAGTCCGATTTGCTGCGAACGGCGCCAAATCGACTCTCTGCTACGTCGTGCTAGACGTGATCTATTCGCTCCAATATTAGCTCATAATGAATGCTGGGTCTCAAGATAGGTGGTGGTGTTGCGAATACTAAGCTCAGTAAGTCTTTTATGTTGACCATAAGTTGAGCGAAGTGCACGTAAGGCATTCTTAACAGAACGTGAAGTTTCCGTAATAAATTTGAACGATTTGTAAACGTTGAACACCATGACAGCTTAATACGACTCACACGTGATCTGTCAAAAAAATGTTATTGTTGATCATCCGTTGTATATATACTTAAGTATATTTCAAATAAGTTCCCTATAAATCTCATTCTCATTCTTCCTTACATAAAGCAAAATTACTCTCTAAGAATTACATTAGTTCAAAAATATATCTGTCCACTGGAAAAATTCAGTTGCTATTATATATATAGAAACTATTAAATATGCACTAGAGCATCACTAACTATATAAATATAGAATATATAGAATAAGTATATAAATACATTTTCACTTCATACACTTTGAATTGCACGAGTTGATTGCATATGGAACCTCTTGTATTATTTTACGCTTTCGCTCTTTTCATCACTTCTTTTCTTACTACGAGTATTTTTATTTATCCGTTTTTACTTTTTTCCTATTGGTTGTTATTTCCTGAGGTCAGCAGTGATAAAATGACGATTTTTATTGCCGCAATAATATAAAATATATACACGGACCGTTATTTTTGTATATAAAACCTGTTATCCGAGCAATTGGAGCGTTTTCGTCGCTATAAATGTTGCTGTATTTGCAATAAGTTAAGCTCCTTTTGAAATGCAGCAGCAGCAATCAGCTTTGTGAACCTCGTAGACGTTCTTCTAGGGCCATAGTAATTTGGTGAAGCTATTTTTATTAGCTTTAAAAGCGTTTAAAATAATTGACCTTTTTTTAAGACGAGTTTGATTCAATTACTCGCCGATGAAAAGGCGGTAAATGTAAACTGAAATTCAATTAAAGTAATACATTATGTATATTTCAGAATACAAGTATATACATATATTATATAGTGTAGGAAGTTCAAGGGTATTAAATGTACATATAAAAATTAAATAGAACAAAAAAGTTTATAAATCCTTTTCACCCTTCTTGAGACCCGGCATTCATTATTGGATAATATATGAACTCAACGAATGGACCATCTGAGATGGAGCCGCAACCAATTTGAAATAGATAATAGATAGAATATAGGGAATAGAAGATCTTCACGCAATGACACAAAGGCGAAATCAACGTAGTCGGAAGAGTTCAGATCCAAATAGGTGTTGATCGAAATAAATAAGAGAAGGATATGTTCTACACTGTAAATTGATAGATACTGTTGTACTCAGAAAATTTTCAAGACAGAGCGCGATGGAGTGAAAGAAAGATAATAGATAACTCAGCCCTTCAAGGCAAGGTCGTGAGTACCTAACATCTTTTTGTCTTCTCTCCTTTTACGACTCTCAATCTAAAACATATTTGGCAAATTTATTCGTGCATTCATTTTTGTCGCATTTGGTACATTAGTCTACCGAGATCTCTCCCCTACATGATATTGTTATTATTACATCAATATTCGACAAAAAAAATAAAAAAAAGGGTGGTGAATCGCCGGTTTGTCAATTGTTGCGTCTCCAATGTTTCACTTAAGTTCTGCCTTACAATGATGGGAAACATGGTGGAGGGCATTTTTTTGTCAAATTACGACACGCTTAAAATTCTTAAGTAACAGCCGTATTGATGTAATTGACAGAGGTACACATAGCATAATAACGGGCACAGCCGGCCAATATTACTAACGAATACAGCGACCGAGTGAGCAGACAAAAGGCACCGCACGCAACCGCCACTGCAGCTCTCCAGCTACTCAGTTCCTTTGTTGTGCTACCAATTCAATTAAATATTCGCCTTTGTAGCTTGATAATGCGGAGCAGTCAGCCAGCCGGCTCATCACCAGCAAATCACTCAGGCCTATGCTAAATGTAACGACTTGACGCTGGACGAGTTGGATAACTACGGATTACCGATGGAAGTCAGCGTCAGAGCAAACGGATTGTGCGGCAGCCGAATGGTATGTAAATATCGGAATGTGTGCGTACGCGTGTGTGTGGATATCTCAAAGAGGAGACAAAGCGCCTTGCAACAGCGGCACATTTCGAGAAAATCCACAACGTAGACAATGAAGATGAATTTATAGCTTTTTAGAAATTTTACACTTGATGGCGTCTAATGCGATTTTGTCATTTTCTAAAAGAAGCCGATGTCTTAGCCGCAGCCCAACGATGCTAACGGTGTGGGCGGTGCGCGGGCGAGAGGAAGAGAAATTCATTCTTGCGTATTTGAATAATCTTGGCTGAGCTGAGCGCAAGCATATTTCATAATTTATCTGTAATAAAACACAGCATGCAAACACGCACACACATACATACACAACACCAACACAATCGTAGTCATTTAGTGTGCATAGAAATGCAAAATAAATAGGCGTGTTGCAGAAGATGAAGATGTAGAAGCCTTAAGCCGGTTACAATTGCCAGTCGCCAGCGGTAGGGCAAGCCCATTTTACTTCACATGCACATACACACTCATGCAGACATAAAGACGGAAATCAGAGCTTGGACAAGCATGACAAATTCGAATGCACGCTCATCGCCGCCGACCCAGCAGGGAAAACTGGCGCCGCGACGTCGATTTGGGTTTTAATGTATTTGGAGCAGCAGATAATCTTCATACAAAGCACTTAAAATTCTTTGATACAACAATTATGATATGATAATAAGGACTGTAAGCTACTCCACAGATAGAGTTCGAGAGGTAGATTGGTGTTAGTCACCAACGTACCTTGAACCAAGATTAATTAAGAAGCAACAAAAGAGCAGTGAGGATGTCCAAAGGTGATGCTTTCAAACTCTCAAGCTGAACCCCGTAACCTAACCCCGCCTGGCAGTGTTCTTAAATAGTTGATGGTATTTCATACCGTTAGATCCTAAGTCTATAGGTGTGCCTTTATTAATAAAAGAAAGCTTCTTTAAACAACCCCGTTGGTGTTTAATGGAACAGAGTGTAAATAGATGTATTTCAAAGCAATATATTTTTCACCTGATTTATATTTTATGTATTTGAAAATATATTAATTGTACAAATGTACTTACACGTACAAAAGCGCAGCGGGTAGCGTTTCCTCAAGCGTCTTACTAGCAACCTATATAGAGAGACAGCGTGCAGCTTGTAACCGCGACTGTGCAACCAAACTGTGGCATCCAACTTGTTATATATTATTATTCTATTGTTACTGCATCATTACTTGTTTCTCCACCTTTATCATATTGCTATTTCCTTGCTGTCACCCGAGTAGACAGGTAATAAACAAAGTTTATGAAGTTTCGTCCTTGCCAATAAGCAGAAAGGCGTCTGCGGGATTTTTGATCCAATAAATTAACTTTTAACAGATTTTTTTTTCTTTTTGCAATAAGTAAATTATTGCTTGCTCTACTTGAGTTCTTAGTATGCACGTTGATGTTTTTAGTAATTGTTGCTTGTAAGTCTACAAAGTAATCAAAATAAAGCTTAAGGCAAATATTAAAGCGCAAGCCCCACATTACTACAATGAGAAGAGTGTAACTGGTTTTGTATTCAAAATTCATCGAAGATCGATCAGCATGTATATAATTTGTTATGGACCAAGACAACTCTACCCACTTAACCAACAATTTTTCAATATATAAATACTGT
>NC_064304.1:15060763-15081828 GCF_023373825.1 Bactrocera dorsalis | reverse complement strand
TAGAAAAAGTATATAAATACATTTTTACTTCATACACTTTGAATTGCACGAGTTGCTTGCATATGGAACATCTTGTATTATTTTACTCTTTCGCTCTTTTCATTACTTCTTTTCTTACTATTTTTATTTATCCGTTTTTACTTTTTCTCTATTGGTTGTTATTTCCTGAGGTCAGCAGTGATAAAATGACGATTTTTATTGCCGCAATAATATAAAATATATATACGGACCGTTATTTTTGTATATAAAACCTGTTAGTCGTGCAATTGGAACGTTTTCGTCGCTATAAATGTTGCTGTATTTGCCATAAGTTAAGCTCCTTTTGAAATGCAGCAGCAGCAATCAGCTTTGTGAACCTCGTAGACGTTCTTCTAGGGCCAAAGTAATTTGGTGAAGCTATTTTTATTAGCTTTAAAAGCGTTTCAAATAATTGACCTTTTTTAAGACGAATTTAATTCAATTACTCGCCGATGAAAAGGCGATAAATGTAAAGTGAAATATCCTTCAATTAAAGTAAATATATGTAATTTATATAATATATATATTATATAGTGTAGGAAGTTCAAGGGTATTAAATGTATAAAAATTAAATAGAACAAAAAAGTTTATAAATCCTTTTCACCCTTCTTGAGACCCGGCATTCATTATTGGATAATATATGAACTCAACGGATGGACCATCTGAGACGGAACCGCGATCAATTTGAAATAAATAATAGATAGAATACAGAGAATAGAAGATCCTCACGCAATGATACAAAGGCGAAATCAACGTAGTCGGAAGAATTCAGATCCAAATAGATGTTGATCGAAATAAATAAGAGAAGGATATGTTCTACACTGCAAATTGATAGAGACTGTTGTACTCAGAAAATTTTCAAGACAGAGCGCGATGGAGTGAAAGAAAGATAATAGATAACTCAGCCCTTCAAGGCAAGGTCGTGAGTACCTAACATCTTTTTGTCTTCTCTCCTTTTACGACTCTCAATCTAACACAGATTTGGCAAATTCATTCGTGCATTCATTTTTGTCAAATTTGGTACATTAGTCTACCGAGTTCTCGCCCCTACATGATATTGTTATTATTACATCAATATTCGGCAAAAAATAAAAAAGGGTGGTGAATCGCCGGTTTGTCAACTGTTGCGTTTCCAATGTTTGACTTAAGTTCTGCCTTACAATGATGGAAAACATGGCGCAGGGCATTTTTTTGTCAAATTACGACACGCTTAAAATTCTTAAGTAACGGCCGTGTTGATGTAATTGACAGAGGTACACATAGCATAATAACGGGCACAGCCGGCCAATATCACTAACGAATACAGCGACCGAGTGAGCAGACAAAAGGCACCGCACGCAACCGCCACTGCAGCTCTCCAGCTACTCAGTTCCTTTGTTGTGCTAACAATTCAATTAAATATTCGCCTTTGTAGCTTGATAATGCGGAGCAGTCAGCCAGCCGGCTCATCACCAGCAAATCACTCAGGCCTATGCTAAATGTAACGACTTGACGCTGGACGAGTTGGATAACTACGGATTACCGATGGAAGTCAGCGTCAGAGCAAACGGATTGTGCGGCAGCCGAATGGTATGTAAATATCGGAATGTGTGCGTGCGCGTGTGTGTGGATATCTCAAAGAGGAGACAAAGCGCCTTGCAACAGCGGCACATTTCGAGAAAATCCACAACGTAGACAATGAAGATGAATTTATAGCTTTTTAGAAATTTTACACTTGATGGCGTCTAATGCGATTTTGTCATTTTCTAAAAGAAGCCGATGTCTTAGCCACAGCCCAACGACGCTAACGGTGAGCGGGCGAGAGGAAGAGAAATTCATTCTTGCGTATTTGAATAATCTTGGCTGAGCTGAGCGCAAGCATATTTCATAATTTATCTGTAATAAAACACAGCATGCAAACACACACACACATACATACACAACACCAACACAATCATAGTCATTTAGTGTGCATAGAAATGCAAAATAAATAGGCGTGCTGCAGAAGAAGAAGATGTAGAAGCCTTAAGCCGGTTACAATTGCCAGTCGCCAGCGGCAGGAGCAAGCCCATTGTACTTCACACACACATACACACTCCTGCAGACATAAAGACGGAAATCAGAGCTTGGACAAGCATGACAAATTCGAATGCACGCTCATCGCCGCCGACCCAGCAGGGAAAACTGGCGCCGCGACGTCGATTTGGGCTTTAGTGGATTTGGAGGAACAGATAATCTTCATACAAAGCACTTAAAATTCTTTGATACAACAATTATGATGTCATAATACGGACTGTAAGATACTCCACAGATAGAGTTCGAGAGGTAAATTGGTATTAGTCGCCAACGTACCATGAACCATGATTAATTAAGAAGCATTAAAGCCTTTCGATCCATTTTTTGAAGTTCTTATTAATACAAAAGAGCAGTGAGGATGTCCAAAGGTACTGTTTTCAATCTCTCAAGATCAACCCCGTAACCTAACCCAGCCTGGCAGTGTTCTTAAATAGTTGATGGTATTTCAGACCGTTGGATTCTAAGTCTATAGGTGTACCTATATTAATAAAAGAAAACTTCTTTAAACCCCGTTGGTGTTTAGTGGAGCAGAGCTCAAATAGATGCATTCCAAAGCAATATATTTTTCACCTGATTTATATTTTATGTATTTGAAAATATATTAGTTGTACAAATGTACTTACACGTACAAAAGCGCAGCAGGTAGCGTTTCTTCAAGTGTCTTACTAACAACCTATATAGAGAGACAGCGTGCAGCTTGTAACCGACTGTGCAACCAACTGTGCATCCAACTTGTTATATATTATTATTTATTTATGCATCATTACTTGTTCTCCACCTTTATCATATTGCTATTTCCTTGCTGTCACCCGAGTAGACAGGTAATAACAAAGTTTATGAAGTTCTCCTTGCCAATAAGCAGGAGGCGTCTGCTTTTTGTCAATAAATTACTTTAATATATATTTTTTTCTTTTTGCAATAAGTAAATTATTGCTTGCTCTACTTGGTTCTTAGTATGCACTTTGATGTTTTTGTAATTGATCTTGTAAGTCTACAAAGAATCGAAATAAAGTTAAGGCAAATATTAAAGCGCAGCTCGACAACACTACAATGAGAAGAGTGGAACTGGTTTTGTATTCAAAATTATCGAAGATCGATCAGCAGATATAATTTGTTATAAAGCAAGACAACTCTACCCACTTACCAACAATTTTCAATAAATAAATACTGTCTAATGAAAACGGAAGTGTTATATGTACCATCGAATTTTACCCAGACTGATAAAAGAGCTACTTTTGGATTCGGCCCATCTGGAAACACCCACAGCCGGCGTTGGTTTACTTTCGGGTTCATTCGTATAAATCCTTGATTCATCGTCTGTCATGTTGCCATAGAAATGTTTCGAAGCACAGTTATTGAATAATTTTAACATTTTTCTCACCCAATCGACACGAGCCTTCTTTGTGTGGCATACCACCTGAAAAAACAATTTTCAACAATAAAATGTGTATGCAATATTGAATTTATGCTGGTTATACTACGTATAATGTCTATACTTGTAGTTGTCTCAATCTCACAATGGGTAACATGACGATTTTGCTTTATCAGTTTGAGCTTCAATAGTTTTCGGAACAACAACTGATTTTGGACGACGTCTATGAAATTCGTCCTAGAGTGACCTAGGATCTCTAATACAACCTTCGTTGAACACTGGGGTTTGATGGAGCTTCATAAAAGGCAAAACTCTTGTAATCTGCCTGAAATCCGTTCAGTTTCATATTCATCTTGCAGTATTTCACTTAGCAGTTTACTACTACAAACAAATTTAAACCGTTTGGAACACTCCTTAAAATATTATTAACCTTCCTAAAATTTTTAGTTTTTGTTTGCAATAAATTGTAGAACTGAAATGACAAAATTTTAATTTAAAGTTAAAATAAAGTGGCAACCTTTCCCGAAAAAGTTGTAAGTCTTTAAAAACTTTCTTCAATTTTTGCAATAAATGACTAAAATGAAAAAAAATTAAAAGTTAAAAAACCAAGTTGCAAATGAAAAATAAATTTAGCTTAAACTTAAAAATTAAGTGGCAACCCTTTCCTAAAAACGGAAACTCTAAAACTTTATTAAATCCACAGGCAGAATCAAAAAAGATCAAAAGAGTTTTTTCCTTCAGTAAGTAAGTGCAAGTAACATACTCGTAGTAGAATGTTTATGAAATTTCGAAAACAAATCATTAAATTTTAGGTTCATAGACATTTTCAACATGCTTCAGTTATTTATTTAAGTGTTTGCAACTGCTGTACTGTCCGTTCATGTCAATAGAACACATTTAGAGCAAATTTTGATTCATTAACCCTTTTCAAGCTGTTCTTTTGTACCTTAACTTGTAACTTTGCAACTGTCATAATTGCGCTTGAATACTGAGAATTTCGAATAATTACACATGTCAAAATGCTTTTATTCAATATTTCAATAAGCAATTGTTGGCAGTTCTGGTGGAAATTCATCATTTCATATTCACATTTTCTTTGAAACTATGTGTATATATGTTGGTTTATACATACATAGTACGAGTATATATAGATATATATGTATGTTTGAGCTTTTGTTTTCCCTGCCGCTTGGCCGGCTGCCGCTAGGAGAGCAGCGAGCTATTTGCATTATTTCAGCTTGTTTGCACATCGCCCCTCATAATTAAGTAAATAATAATGCTCGAACAAATTAATCGAGTGTAAAATATGGACAAGGAAATTAATTTCGAAATTTACAGTGTTTGGTATTTGCATATGAAAAGTGAATATAAATAATTAAAATTGACATTTTGTGGCATTGAAAGAGCAACGCTGCTGAACGTCTCTAAAAGTCAGCATAAAAGCCAAGTGCCAGTTAATTGGCCAACCGGGCGTATGAGTGGCGGGCTAGCAGCTGGCTGACGCCCCTTGAAACAAAAGTTGACCGGTCGAAAGTCCAGTTAATAGTTCTTCGCAGTTCATTTATTATGGATTACCATAAACAAAAGCGCACAACATAGACCCTCATCAAAGAAATTAAATATTACATATGTGCATGTGTATGAGATTGTATGTACATATGTGTACAAATATATTCCTGTGCGGATGGGGGTGAATGAAGTAACTTAATTTTGGGATTTTCTTTGTAGCTTTAAAGATTTTTTTTTTATTTTTCCTTTCCGACAAATAGTCAAACTACTGCACACTGTCTTAATTTATTTTCGATCTTAAGCTGTCGCCCTAGGTGGACCATTATTACCACTTTTGAGAGTCTTAGATACCCAAAAAAACACAAAACCATTAGGTTGAGAAAACAAAAACAATAACATAATCCGAGTGCTTTCGGAGGTAATATAATACAAGTATGTAAGAAGAAGTCTATAAACCATCGCTTTTTCATCAGCAGCCAAACATTAGAGTACCTTGCTTAAGCCTTACGCGCCCCTAGTGCCCTGATTTTCAGAAACAGAATCCAATAATGTTTTATATATGTACACTACTCACGCTTTTGGATCGGTGTACAAATTGCTATTCCCATAGTAATACGGATTTTTATAGCACTGAAAGGGAATCTACAAAATTTTTATTTTTTTAAGTTTCAAACGTGTGATCAGGTGATTTTTTAGCCGTGACACACACCATGGTTACCTCTTCTTTATTTTTATTGATATTAGTAGAGTTCATCACACATCACCTATTGTTTCTGTGGACTTTTAAGCGAAGCGTAGAAGAAAATACGTCTCTGCCTCTGAAACCACTCGCTGAATTTTGATATTGGTTCTCTTTGTATTCTTTCGGCCAAATTTTTCTCTTACTATGATTAAATAATGGGCTTAAATTAATAAAAGAACTCCAGCACTTGGACAGCTATCGATTAATTAATTGCGATGTCAGAAAGCCCTTAAACTTGACCCACATCTAGGAGTTTTGCTCAAATGTCGGAGTATGGAAAATATGCTTTAATCACAGGTCTGTTGAGGCAAATAGTTTTTATTCAAACCAGTTTGCTTTCACGATTGAAAGTACGATGTCCAAACTTTGTAGATTTTGTGAAAGTTTCATAATCCAGAACATTATGCCGTAGTGATTCTAACTGAATTCTTTCCAGATAAATTTGCAAAGTAGCGTCCGGATTGTGCGATTTTCGAATAGTATCCCTATTTCTAGAGCACAGTGAACATTAATGAGAGCAAGTACTTCAATGGACATATTATATTCATTCTAATCCAGAAGGATTTGCAACCGCGCAAGTTTTTGTGGTTGAGGAAACTGGCCGCATGGATACAGCAGAGCTCATCACCTTCCAAATTTTCAAAGATTCCGCAATGAGCACGAACCTCGATGCATTTAATAAGAAGTTCAAGACTTGAGAGTCAGTCTTGTTTTTTGATGCAAGTATTAGGGTATTTTTAAATAAATTAAATATTACTTAACTTACATTCAATTGAAAATCGTAATAGAATTGACACTGGCTGCTTAAACCGATATGAATTTGTTATAGACTTCCCACTTTATTTCCATATAATTATGTAACTTAAATGAGATAGTTTTTACAGACCCACATATACAAAAATGATACAATTTGCTGTAACTCTGTCACCTGGCAATTAAGTTAAGTGCACGAACATATTTATGACTTAATGTAATATTCTTTATAACTTGTTCTTAGGCAATACGAGCACACGAGCTTGCCTAACCCCGAATATTTTTGTGATTTATATTTAAGAACAAGAAAAAACTTGATCCGGAAATAAATATTTTCAATAAATAAATCTATGTATGTATTTATAGAAGTAGTAATTTGGAATTCGTTGCCGTAAAAATAGAAAACTGTTGCGTGCGCCAGTGCGTATGAGTAATGATTGATAGTGTTGCGTGTGCCAGCACTTCTTGTAGGGAGAGAACATGGCTTGGAGCCTACAAATAAGTGTCATGTTTATCATTTACCGATTGTAGTTTGGATCAAGCGCAACAGTTAGAATTTTTTGTGCCAGAAAAGAGTAATAAAATGATTATTTTACCGCTGATCGCGTGTGTCCTGATATCTTCGTTATATCCGAACAACACCGAAGCTGCGAACATATTAATAATAACGCTTGGAGGCACCAAGTCACATAAGATACCGTTCTTGGCGTTAGCTCATGGACTCATACCCAGGTACGTAGGAAGTATTTTGTGAGTAATTCCAAAATATTTAAGAAGTAATTGAAAAGTTAAGAAGGAAGTAATTGATAAAAAATTGAGTAAATGAAAAGTATTTAAGAAGTAATTGGAAAGTTTAGAAGGTAGTAATTGAAAAATAGTTAAGTAATTGCAAAGTAATGAAGTATTTAAAAGGTAATTGAGAAGTAATTTAAAAGTAATGGAACAACCAAAGAGTTATTCAGAAGTAATAGAAAAGTAGTTAAGTAATTGTAGAGTAATTAAAAAATATTTTGGAAGTATTTGAGTTTAAGAAGAATAATTGAGCAATTGAAAATTAATTGAGTAACTCAAAACTATTTGAGAAGTAATTTACTAATTGAAGACTATTAAAAAATCACAACCGATTAAAAATTACATACTTTCCGTTTTCAATAGGGGGCATCAAGTTACTTTTGTCAGTGGCTTTAAATCTGCTGCAATACACAAAGACTTACAAGAGCTGGCGCCAGGACCGCTTGTTGACTATATACAACAATACATGGACTTAGATTTGGTTGGTGCACGTCATGAGGGAAAACCTCCGTTAACTATGTGGCAAGCTCTACGTTATCCAACAGAGGTAAAGATTTAACGCAAGATTCAATGTCATGTTATCATTTCATATTTTTCCTGCAGGTCTGTCGGAGTTTTCTAAGCGATACAGCAATAATCCACTCACTGCTTTCGAAAAGCTACGATTTAGCCATTCTCGACGGCGCTTTTCCCGAATGCGCACTCGGTTTAGTGCATCGGCTGGGCGTGCCATTTATGTACATCAACACAGTCGGTTTCTATACGGGCAGCTTGTCTTTAGCTGGCAATCCAAATGTGTATGCTGTCACACCGCATGTGTTTACCACATACACTCATTCCATGGATTTCTTGCAACGGCTGCAAAATGTTGTTACACATATAACGGCAGAGCTCCTACACAAGGTGGGTAAATATTTACACTTTCAAAGTCTTCCAGGCGCATTCAGAAAAGAAAGACGCGATTCGCTTTTTAAACTCCTGACAACAGCAGGTTAAGTAGTGGAAACATTATTTCCTTCAGTAGTGAGAAACTATATGTATATGTAATCCCTTCCCTCTAGAGTTTCGATCAAGAAAACAAGAAGGAAAAGGAAGTGGAGATTTCGTAAAGATCTCTGTCTCAAACTTTCAGTGAAGTTATCACTTAAATATATGTTTGAAGAAGAATAACAGTAGTTATCGCAGTCTTTATTCAATTCTAACGTAGTTGAAACTTGAGCAGGGAGCCCATAAATTTCGAATACATACCCTTTCTAATTCCAGTATTGCACCGCACAAGTACATGCTGTACTACAAACTCACTTAGGCCGTCTTATGCCGCACCCTTACATACTGGGGCGCAACGTGTCTTTCGTACTACAGAACGGGCATGCCAGTGTGACCTACCCACGCCCCTACTACCCAAATGTAGCCGAAATCGCCTGCATACATTGTCGTCCAGCCAACAAACTACCGCAGGAGCTAGAGCACTTTATGTCGTCTGCACCGGCTGGTGTCATCTACTGCTCGATGGGCTCATCGGTGCGCGCTACCAATATGCCCGAAGAGTTTCGCCAAATCTTGATTCGTACATTCGCAAAACTTACACAGTATCATGTGCTCTGGAAATGGGAGAGTAATATCACACAAATCAATAACCTGCCGTCTAATGTGCGACTGAACACTTGGTTACCGCAGCAAGACATACTCGGCCATCGGCGTCTCAAGGCCTTCATCACACACGGCGGCTTACTAAGCATGTACGAGGCGATTTATCATGCGGTGCCAGTGATAATGCTGCCCGTCTTCTGCGATCATGATGTGAATGCGGCAAAGGCAGTCACCGATGGCTATACCATACAGCTAGCACTCGGCGCCCAATTAACTGCCGCGAGATTACAGCGTGCGATATACGATATTATACACAACGGTAAATATAGACGCGCTGTTAGGTGAGTACAGTTTTGGATATTTAATGGAGTTATACTGTCTTAGTTCAGATTAAAATATTCTCCGTCCACAGACTCAGGCGCGCGCTTTTACTTGATCAGCCAATGTCACCACTAGAGACCGCAATCTTTTGGACTGAATACACTCTACGCCACCGCGGCGCACACCACTTACAGCCACCTGCGCGTGACATGAGGTAGTTTTCCTAATCTTTTCAAAATATTTTCAATAACTCCACATTTACTCCGCACGCTCTTCTCACAGCTTCTACACTTACCACTCATTGGATGTGCTCAGCGCCTTTGCTCTGGGTCTGCTGCTGTTGATTGTTCTCTTCGCCGCTTTGCTGAGGTGCCTGCGCCATCTGTTGTTCGGGGATAAAGCTAAAAGAGATTGAGTGCTTTGCACACGGAATGCACGTTCTCGCGCACAAAGTGCAAAATTAAATGCGAACAAAAGCCAGCCATTCGCAGGTTCCCCCAAATGTATAGCATTGTAATGATTTGAAAATAGAAATATTCCATAATGCAGAATTCCCACACGTCTTTTGAAAATGTTGTTGGTATTTTTTAATTTGGCGCATTTCGCACATAAAACACCCCTCCCCCGACTCGTCGACACCTCTTCGGTATTTGATAGAAGCACCTTGCCCCGCTGGAATACTTGCTTAGTTCATTTGCTGTCAAGTCAATGCACGCTTCAGGAGTGTATTGGCCGCTCAGCCATCTTCGCACGAAAGGCGTGTGTGCGGGGGCGAGGGCGTGGGACTTATTGCAATTGTGCGTTCGCTTCCACAATAAATATTACGGGCATGTTGCACATGTCAAAAAGGGAAAAATGTGGCGCGCTGCTGCGATGCGGCGCGGTGTGAAGTGTTGGTGTTAAAATTACATAACTGGAAATTGCTCGAGTGCATTATGTTGTATCACATCAACGAGTGTCGTCGTCTCCTGCTGTTATATACAACTCTCTTTTCTTCACTCATACACACACACACGTACAGGCAGACACTGCAAACGCTATGATAGGAGTAAGTTAAATTGCTGGATGATTTCAAAGTAGCCGTGCTCTAATTTTCCGGGAAACTTAAAAAACTACACCAAAACTATAGGCGAGTGAGAGTAATTTTCTAGTTGTTGTTGTTGATGTTGTTGTAACGGTACCTAATTCCCGTGAGGATATTACAGATAATCTAAGTTGTCGTCGACGTCATTCAAAGTTAGGCCTAAAAAAATGTGGTTTCAACGGAGTCGGACGGGAGAGGGTTGTCAGATGAGTTAGGTTTGTGAAGCATGCAAAGAAGTGGCCAGTATCTTGATTAGACTCATTGCACGCAGTACATATATTAATATGTTGAGGTCTATTCTGGATAAGTGGGAGTTTAACCTGCTTCATTATCTAGAGCGAAGCTGCGCAAAGGTCACTATCACTTCTTGCGGCAACTCCAGCTCTTCGTCTGCAATGGGTGCAAGTACGCCAATCACTGAAAGGGAGTCGGTGAAGGTATTGATGGATCCACTGTATATGGCGGTCAGTGCTTATCGGAAATTAGATCCATCTGGTCAGCTTATTGTCGCCGACGTAATTGAGGAAATTGATTGAGGAGGCGGTTCCGCTCCAACGGGGTAACTGCAGGGATGATTTCTGCGAAAGCACTCCAACAGACAGTAATTGCTTGGAGTGGAGTTCATCATGCCCCGAAACTTGGCGCAGACGGGCCTCATTGCAGGCGTTCAATATGAGAGATCAGGATATAAATAAAAGGTCAAAGTTGGAAGTACTTAAAGAATATATTAAAAAACAATAAAACAAGTTAACTTGTATTGCAACGAAGGTATAACACCTAGGATATTGCTTTCAAGAATTTTATTTTGATTAATTAATTTTAATGGCAGCTATATGTTATAGTAATTCTATCTATATAATTTCTACATTCTCAAATTGAAGCCGCTTGACCACCATAGTCGTCATATGTTCGTGAATTGGGCTGAACTCAACTCAACTCAACTCAACTGGAAAATGAAACAGATTTTCATCGAAAAATCATCAGGCAGCATTCCACGTACTCCACGAGTCACCTTTGCATCCCGAAAAAACTACGGTTTGGTGCAGTTGATGGGACGGCGTCGTCATTGGGCCGTACTTCTTCCGTGATGATCAAGACCGGCACGTTACTGTGAATGGGAATCGCTACCGCTCAATGATAACCGAATATTTTTGGCCCGAATTGGATGATATGGACTTGGACAATATGTGGTTCCAACAGGACGGCACCACAAGCCACACAGTGAATGTCACAATCGATTTATTGAAAACCAAGTTTGGTGAACGTGTTATCTCACGAAATGGCTCAGTCAATTGGCCGTTTTGGTCGTGCGATTTAACGACGTTAGACTGTTTCTTGTGGGGCTACGTCCAGTCTATGCTCTATGCCAACAAGCCAACGTCGATTGATGAACTTCGTACGAATATCGAATGTGAAATCATTCATTCAGTACTGGTTGATATTGGTGCGTATTTGCTTAACTATTGCTAACATCGATTTGATATTTCTTCTTTAAAAAAATAGTTTTGAGTCGACGAATTGTTTGTCATTCTGAGAACTATGTTGTAGTATCTTTAAATTTTGTTATCATCCAAACCATGATTAATGGCGATGAGTTCACAAGTGACAGAAACTTTACCAGGTATTAGGTCGTACTTTTCTGATTATGGCACTTGGGTATCCTTATTTCACAGAATCTCGTGGACCCAAAAACTGCAAGGTTTTTTAAATATATCAGAAGAATTTTTAAAGGAGGCATTTTCAAGCCAGTGGGGCAGAAAAATCTTAAGAAGAAAATTTTGATCTTTCACACCCTCCGAACTATCGAACTCACTCTACTGTGGCAGTCGCAAAAAATTAAAGCAAAACGTGAAAATAAATAAACATATCCAGAGACGAATACTAGTGTGAGTATTAAGGACACACCTAACGTGTTATCACCCTCTTTATGACTTGTCAAAAAATTGCATCGATGTCATTGTGCAATGAAACATAAATGTCACAATGACATTTGCAATTTGATGTGGTTGTTGCAGCCACTTGATTGCGGCTTGCAACGCAATGTGCGGACGCCAACAGAGCGTAGAGATGGAGAAAGATGCGAGCAAACGGTTGCGTTGCACACCATGGTGTTAGCATTCGATTGAGTGACAGCCGCAGGATATAACACTAACGCTGTGGTCCGAGCCGCGATGCGACGGTTGCGGGGGAATCGCCAAAGCGATTTTTATTACACATAAATAAGTGAGCATCATTCAACAATTCAATCAGTATGACAGCGGAACACGGCAACAACTACTTGCACACATACACACACATTAATACAAACATGCAGCACAAAAGCAACAGCAACAACTATGAGCTGAGGATTGCAATCGCTGTCACACCGTTGCAATACGTCGAGCATATCAAGATGTCATCCACCGGCGCTGGTGTGTGCATGTATATATATGTATGTATTGGTTGTATGTATGTAGATGCGTGTGATTTGTGTGCGTACTTTATGCGTTTCAATAAATTCTGCCATAAATCGAGTGTGGCATGTCTTGTGTTATTAGAAGAATCGGCGAACGGTCGGGTGCACTGAAGTGGAAGGTTTAGTTTTCAAGCAGCGATATCGATAGCACCACCAGCAGCAAAATAACATTGTCATCGCAGTGCAGAGAAATAATATGAACATTGAAATGCATGTATTACTTGCTGTGCAACGGTGGAGGACGCGTGCAGTTGCTAAGCTCAGTGGCAACGAACTTTGGTCGCTGGATTACGTGAGCTCTGCCGTTGTGCACCAACCGCTTAAGAAGTAGAAGGAATGAGAGAAACAAATGATGATTAGACTAAATTACGTAAAAAATGGTATATAAATATAATGTCAGTCCAGAAGCGACTCTGGTGAATAATTATAACACAGGATTTGTCACCATAAGTCATCGAAAAACAGAAAATAAATGTAATGAACAGGAAAACACTTCGGTTGCATCCTTTACAAATACAAAAGGTTCCTTTCAACAACCTGATTCCGATTGTTCAATTTGTTTCAGCCATTTGCTAAAATAATAATGATAATGATCCGATATCAGCTGTTGCTACAGCTTAGCGAGAAAAAAGTGAATGCGAAACTTCAGATCGGTATCTCAAAAACTAAGAGACTATTTTGTATATATACACTCAAACGGACATACGGGCAAACAGATGGATGGGGCTGAGTCGTGAGCTAATTATGCTGATCATTTATATATATATTTTATAGAGTATCCGACCAACCGATATCTCAGAAAAGTGAGCCCGCCAACAAACACAGGGAAGGTACGACGTCGAGAAGCTACTATCATACCTGATAGCGAAACGGTTTTCTTCTCGACTTGCCCTCATGTTTTCAAAGAGCATTAATCAGCAACTTGCTATAAGGAAATTGTGGGACAGTATGTCAAGCTCCTTACGTATAGCTGCAAACGAAACCATTGGATTTCGTAAAGGTCCAGGCAACAACTGGTACGATGAGGACTGTGAAGAGAAAGTAGACAGCTTACCTCGCAATGTTGCGATTGACCACAACACGAGCGATGTTAGAGAGATACCGTGAGTTGAAAAGAAAAAGAAAGGAAAGAAAAAGCTGAAATGCATGAGTAAGTATGAAAAACTGGCCGACAAGAGTAATGATCGATTCTGAATTAATTTCCTTTTATAGATAAACTAAAAATTTAGAGAGCACCTACTCTTTTAAAGTTAGAAAAACTTTTTTAAACCGTAGCTGGTGACTGAACCAAATTTATAAGGACTCTTGCCTCAATAATCATAAAACAGGAAAATACATATTTTTTAATAAGGTATAGTTTTATTTTACTAAGTTTACAAAGGCAGTCATTACAGCGTTTTTGGGTTAGTTGATCTCGAGTAGGTAGTCTTATCCCCATATACATGTGCTGGAATATAAATTCCTCCGAATTTTTAGAGCTTTTCTCGATTGATGCATAAATTTATTGTCTGAAGAGACGATGAGGTGTTTTGTGATTAGCTGTAGGTGGCACAGATAACTGTTAATTAAACATGGCTTTATACGTGTGTTTTAAATTCAAATCAGTGAAGTCATATTAAAAAATTATAAATAGCAATTATTTTTTTTTTTCCAGTGTACCACCTCCATTCAATCATAAATTGTATTCAAAAAAAATATTATGTAACATTGCAGAGCTTTGTAAGCACAATTTAAGACAATGCTTTGTAAAAGCTCAACAAAAAGCTTGTGCGTTAAGCTTTTCCAAGCGTAGCTTTAAATGAAACAAGCTCAAACGCTCTCTCAACTGTTACTACACAAGCATACAAGTATGTTTGCACCGCAACTCTAGAGGCAATAGCTATTGCCAAACATCTGTCAAATTTATTGCCATTGATCTTGGCAATATTTTTGAGTGGGCTTTTATTATCATGATAACTTAATGCGAAAAATGATAGAGCAATTTTGTACGAGCTAAATATATTGAAGATACTTCGAGCAATGTATAAGAAAGCTATAAAAGGAGAACACCTAAATTTTGGATACATCCGTTTTCAGTATTATATACCTGTAGACTTCATGATTGGAATGCATTCCACCTGAAAGGTATTGTAACGTAAGAAGGAAAATTAATTCATAGTTTTTGCAGAATGTCATTTGAGCAAATTATTAGAAAGGTTATGGAAACTCCAGCCCATAAGCCCATAAAATATAAGAGCCAATGAATCTTTTTGATTGATTGGAAACGAAGGTTTGAAGGCTTACAACTGAAGTTTGAACTTGAATACTTTGCAATAGGAGCTCGAATTCCACTTATTAATGTCGCCCGAATGAATGAAAACAATCCTGCTCAGGGAGTATTCGAGAAATAAAGAAAGAGAAAGAGGAAGACCTCCATCCTTTTAAAAAGATCAGGTGGAGAAGGACCTGGCTACACTTGAAATCTCCAATTGCCGCCAAACAGGAAAAAGGAAGAACGACTAGCGCGCTGTGGTAAACTCGGCTATAATCGCGAAAGCGGTGCCGACGAAAATAAGGAAGAAGCACACGAGTTACGGTAGAGACTATCTTTAAGAAACTAACTAAACATTTCCGAAATATTTACAGAATCAATACTAATATAATAACATTACTAAATACATATAAGCAACATGTAATCTCCATTGGCAATATTGCTAGCAATACAGCCTGCTAGACATCAACTAATGGCTATCCAAATACTGTGACGAAACGCTAAACGAGAAGAGCAAGAAATGACGATCAAAAGCTCTGCACCACACGCTTGTTGTTGTAAAACTGAAACTAACTAAGAGCTGTTGAAAGCGCTGGCGTGCTAGCGGCGTGTTTTGCTAACTATACACTTGATTAGCCAGCAAGCGCTACGCTAAAGCTATTGATTGTTTTGTATCTGTGTGTGTATGTGTGTATAGATTAAGTGTTGGTAACACGCGCAACGCCAACATTATTTACAAAACGCACTCAGCACACTCTTTGCACAAAACCAGTTTGGCAATAAAAGCTTCCACTTTCAATTGGAATGAGGTAAGACATGCGATCTTTCGAATCTCAGCGCACACATTTGAGCGAAAAGGCAAAGCGAACGGTTGGGCTACGCGAAACCAAAAACGGTGTGCAAATTTAAGCAAATAAAACAAGTAGCAAAATATTTATACAACAAAAAAGGGAGAAAAATTTTACAAAAATATTAATTTGCATAATTCGGCGCTGAGTGAAGACACGAACAACGAAATGTAGCAAAGCAACATTATAAAAAATATAAAAAGCAAAAAAAAAAAGTTAAAAATAATTGTTATTAGGTACGAAATAAAACTGGTAACTTAAGTTATAAAAGCGTTTAAAAAGTTTATAGATTTTTTGAAAATTGTAGACAGCGAGCGACAAGTGATCGACGCACAGTGTGCGCCAAAAGTAAACAAACATTTCTATTTCTTTAGAGACTGCGGTTTGGTGCGCATTTCAACGGTGAATTATGCGTGCGCCAACAAAAATAATAATTAATTTGAAAAATTACATGAAAAACGCAAAAACAAATAATACTTAATGAAAGAAATTTTTAATCAAAATTATATGTAAATATTGAAATCGAAAAAAGTCAACTGAAGAAGCGACAAAACGGAGATAAGAAAACACACAGCCAAAGCGCCGTTGTTTTGTACGAGCCAGTGTGCGTGTGCGGTGTGTATGTTATGTGTGTGCCATTATTACGAGCGCAAATCGTAACGCGCCCAAATAAGCTATCACAACAACAACAGCAACAATAATGCGATTAACTAGAGCGAGTTGCGCAAGTGATAATTGAAGCACCAAATAGAAAATAAAAAAACGCGTAAAAATAAATAAATAAAAATAGCAAAAACAACAACAACAACTGCGCATAAATGCTATACAAAGCTACAAAGAAGCACATTTTGCCAACAGCTAGCAACAACACGTTGTATTTTTACAAACACGAGAGCAGAAAATTATCAAAATTCAAAAATTACAACGCCAAAGCTGAGCCGAAATCGCACATCTTTATCAGCAGAGAATATGCGCGGCAGCTATAACGGCCACACGCATTTAGCCAACACACGAAGCATTGAAATATTATCAAATACACAGCTTTTGTTGTTTTGTAAGTAGAAATTTTAATGAAAACTGTTCTAGTAAACACTTCGCACGCACACTGCCGCCACTGATAGCGAGCGCGCGCCCGCAGCGTCCGACGCATGCGCCTAGTCACATAGCAGCCAAAAGGCAGATATCACGCGCCAACAACAACGACCAACGCAAATGCATTGTCATTCTTGCATTGCACACACGCATAACACAAATAATAATTAGTTAGAAATATAAACATATATTTCATATATATTGGCATCGGTCATTCGAAATACACCCAACCGTCGCACTCGATTTATAACACAACGGTACAACAGCTGATAGCAGCTTCACGCCACAGTTCAGCGTTCGTATGATTGTGGGCGAATGCAAGGTCATTCATAGCGCTCCGTTACCCAAAACTGCCGCGCCGCCAGAGGCAACGAAATTGATACCAAAATAACAACAAAGAAATTATACGAAAACTGCGCGAGGACGGCGAAAATATGGAAAGCGAGAAAATGTCCACGTTCTATTCGAGTTCGAATAAGGTAAGCCATTTCTACAAATGTACATATGTATATGCATACATATAAGAGCCTTAATCAAACCTTTAGGTCTAGCTATAAGCAATACTCACACTAGTTGCTTAACCAAGCGTATTTTTATTTGATTTTCTTAGCTTCTTCTTTAATAATTTTAATTTGTTAGCAATTAGATTTAGAAAATATTATACCGTTCATCAAATTAAGTTCGAAAACAAATGATTATATATTTGCTTGTACATATACATATGTGATCTTGCTCAGCTGCTGATAACCCCTGCTGTTAGGTATGCCTGCACCTTATCACTTGTCTGGAAGTCAAATCTTGACACCTCTCATACAAAAATATTATAATCAATGTGTGTATGGATGTGTGTGTATATAAAGCAATGATTTATGTTTTTATGTATTGTATACATACATACATTATATTCAATGTGTATATTGAATAAAGTATTTATATGGTGTATATATACACACATATATATATATATAAATGTAGTACAAATCTGTACCTGAAGTAATAAAATTAGGTTGAGATGAGTGCGTCACAACTTTTTGGTGAGTCGTAGGTTCAAATCCCACGATAATTCAATTAAAATCTTATTATATTTTAGAATAATGTGTTTTAAGAGTTATAATTATAGTTGCAGAGATACAATCCTCAACTTATAGCATAAAATGAAGGCGCATATTACAAGTTGTTACTAGGATAGGTTGGATTAGGTTAGATTTAAGTAGTCGATCTTAAGGGCGATCTCACTTGGAGAGCTTAGAAACACAAGACGTCAATGTAGATCCAACTCGGTTATATTCTGGTGCTAGCGAGACAAGTTAGCCCTTCTGGGTAGCTCATCGGCCTTATAGTTGCCAGCGATTCAACTGTGATGAGGCCCCCACATGAGTTGAATGATGAAGAAGCCAACTTTCCCTCTTAGCTTCGACCATTCCACATCTCACTCATCCGATTGTGAGCAGAAAAAAAGCCACGAGTAGGCTCTGCGACGCAGTGTTACAAATTTTGTGGAATGCGGTTGAAGGAGGAAAGAATTGCGATACGAGCTTGTTCGGACCACTTCAAAACCCCACTAAAGGATTTTTGGGAGAAGTGTTTAATATAACTTTTCAAAAAAACAAAAAAAAACATTTCATAAAAGTAGATGAATACAGAAGCTGATCGAAGAACTAGTCAAAATTTGTGTCATACTCATCAGAGTGGCTTAAAAAATCCTTCCTACAGGTATTAACAAAAATACTTATTCTTTCGAACTTTGACATATCAAGGCTCCCTACTTTTTTTAAGAAAAAGCGCAGGAACTTTAAATTTAATGGAGAATGTTTCTTACCGTTCGAAAGAACGTTTTTGGTATTTATTTTTTAAAGATTATCACTTTCAAATGTTGACCGCGGCTACATCTCAGATGGTCCATCCGTTGAGTTCAATTTTCAATGACGCGTTCGAGCATTTCGAAGCGAGATTGTGCATATAGACTTTAGACTTTACATACCCACACAGGAAAAAGTCAAAAAATATAATATCGCACGATCTTGGTGGCCGACCGAAAGCGTGAAATTATCGGCTCAACAAATCCATTGACTGATGCGATATGTGCGAAGTGGCGCCGCCTTGTTGAAACCAAATGTCGCCGGAATCACGAGCTTCTATTTCAGATATCAAATAGTCGGTTATCATGGCGCTATAATGGTCACCATTTTGATGAAATATGGGCTGACGATTCCACCAGCTCACAAACCTCACCAAACTGTTTTTCTTTTCTGGATGAAATTGCAGCTCTTGAATCTATTCAGGATGCTCTTTGTCCCAAATGTGGCAACTTTGCTTTTTTACATACTATTTGAGCCAGGACTTAGGGTTCTCAAAGTCTCAAACCGGTAAGCAAGCTTTTTTGTTTAAATATTTTAATGAACTCATAATCACGTGTTAAATCTGATTTTTGGAGAAAACTACCACAGCGCCACCTATGGAGGAGCATGATTTTTTTTATCAAAAGTGCTCTTAAACATCAATATATTATAGTTTTCTTTAAACAACAACAAACAATACTTAAAGCTAGGTATATATATATATACATACATATATATGCATATATATATACACATTCATCCAATTAGTTTACAAAAATATGTCGAATTTACTCCTTTCAAGCGCGATGCCACTATATTCGCATTTTAGTGTTCTAAATCCACAATTACCACCTCGTATATGTGTGTGTGTGGAATTGTTGCAATGCCAAGAGATTTTACGCCATAATTTTATGCTGCATTTTATTGAACAAGGGAGAGTCCACTTATGTAGGTAGAAATATGGACCACTAGCATTAGAAAGCAAAATGCATGGCATTCATTACGCAGCAGAAAACAATAACAACAACAAGAGCCAACAACGACAATCTGCAACTAAGTAAGCTAGTAAGTGAATCAAAAGTTAGTAGTGAATGCCTCGAATGTAGTGCAGAGCGAAAATTCTGTTAATGACAAAAAAGGTGATTGGTGGAAAATAGAAATTTATTTATTTTTAACCCGGTGATAGAAGCGCGCCACACACACATGCGCACGCGCATGCGCAACAACAACAATATTTATGCATTTAGTTACTCAAGCTTACAGATGAGCGTTTTTTGCTAGCGCCTCTGCAAGCGCTTAGATCAACAGCTACCGGAATGGTGGAGCACGAGCGGTGACTACGGAGACTAAGCTCGACAGATGGAAAACTATTTTTAATTATTGCCAACTTTCAATCTACTAAATACCAAAGCTACAGCCGCCAAACAAGCAAGCAAACAGACAAGCAACGCGCTTGCAGCTGTATACATGTGTAAGTGTGTGTGGTTGTGCGCTGCCGCAATGGCGCATAATAATAGCGAGTGCATTAGTAAACGGGCAACAACAGAAAGATTCTAACAATTAGCAAGTTCTGCGAAATGACATTTTCACTTTGCCGCTGCTGGCGCGCTGTTGTTGCTATTGTTGCGCACATCTAGCCAGCTTGGTGTTGCTGTGCTTGTGGCAGCTGCTGGCGTCGCGGCCGACAGAAAGCGGCTACATTCCTCATCTTCTTATAAAATGCATGTTTTTTGTGCGCGCACTAGTGGCGTCGCAGCGCTGCCACACCGCCAATATAAGCGACACTTTGCAGACCTACTTAGGATATTCTCGTTTCTCAAAGTACAAAGGCGACAAAAACTTGAATTGGCCATTTGTGATTGATTTGCTGATGATCATCATGATTTGCTGATTTAGCGCACCGCGCTGCACTGCGCCGCGCACTGCCGCTAAGGCTGGCGCTATTTCTGGAACTAGCTGCTATTGCTGCGCTCCCCCACTCGTCGCACCGCGCTGCGCCACGCTTCGGCGCGCTGTTGTGCGGTGTTGGCGCGCAAATGCCTAAACGATCTGACACTTGGCCGTCAATGTCAGCGATCGCACCGTTTGCCGTTGTAACTAGCAACTCGCGTACCTACCAGCAACGCACAAACATACACACTTGCCACAGAGAATGTCATTTGCGCGCAGCGCTGGACCCTCAGCAATAGTTTTGCTTTTCATTTTGCCATTTTATTTGTTTTAATTTTATTGCTTGTGTTACTTTTCTAATTCTATGCTGTTGTTGCTGTCGACGGCGGCGCTGCTGTCCACAAGCAAGCATGCTGGTGTCAACTATGTCGTCCCCCCACCCCCCCCCCCCCCCA
>NC_064304.1:15032924-15060263 GCF_023373825.1 Bactrocera dorsalis | reverse complement strand
CGACGGCGGCGCTGCTGTCCACAAGCAAGCATGCTGGTGTCAACTATGTCGTCCATCCGTGGACCAACTATGCATGTGCGGTGCGCACATGTAGGCAGTCCGGCCTCGACAGCTAAAGGCCTGCTGGCAGCTACGGACTACGGACGCGGCGGCCGGCGGGCGGCAACAGCGGGTGTCTGTATTATGGGGTGAAAATCGCTCATTATGGCAGTAATAAAATAAATACTGTCCGTAATTATAAATGTGTGTACTAAGTATGTAAGTGTGTACGCGTGTGTGTGTGTGTACGTTGCCATCAATGCGGAGAAATGTTATGGAATGCAAGGCAAAAGCTACAAAAACCAAGTGGAAAATCAATGACATAAATACTTATCTGTTCTTAGGTGGCGACAGTAATATTTGAAAAACACAACAACAGCAACAACAAAACGTTTGTGGTATTTATTTATAGCGTTTTTCATTATTGCACTTTTAACTGCTTACTTTTGCAGTCTTAAAAGCGCTAGCATGCGTCCGCCTATTTCGAATGGCTATAATTTGTGTGGTGTACTCATTTTGATCTGTAGAAATTATATAGCGTGAGAGTTTGTGCGCTGTAAATAGTGTTCTTAAAGTGTCATTTAACAAAAAATACTAAAATAAAACTTGTATTTACCCTCACTGGATGCTTTACGTTTTTGAGTAATTGATTACTGGTCCACACTCTGTAATATGAGTACATATTTACCTCAATACCTTGGGCTGCTCCTACATTTTAGGCACTCTTTCTCTCAACCTCTCGCATCAGCACCACAAAACTTATAACTGTTATTGCTTCATAATAAGCACACTATTTTAGAATGTGGCCCTTTTCTTCTTATAAATTTACTCATGGCATCAAAGTTAGTCCCTTTTTTTCCTTTAAGTGATTGTATCCTCTTTAAAGTCACAAAAAATGTCTTTATTTCGAATTTTCTGTCAAGAGTAATTAATTTTAATAAAAAATAAAGCACAATCAAAAAATTTAGTTTAGTTTCAATAATCGGCGATTCATTTCGAAAAATTTTGAAGCATGTTGATGGTGAGAAGGATTTTTCTGCTAATAATTATCACAGCCCAATAACTAAAACAAATATATATGATAACAATAGATGAATAAAGGTAATGACAAAAGTAGTGGTTAATTACTGGGTAAATATTCGTTAAGTAGTGGTTAATTACTGGGTAAGTACCGGTTAAGTACCGGTTAAGTACTGGTTTCGAGAAAATGGCGGCTTCGCAAAATGAATCGTCTTTTTTTTAAATTTAGGCTTTAGAATGGCATAAAGCTTATACTAAGTTCAAAAATTCTTGCTAAAAGCTCATATCTCCAAAACTATTATATTTGCCGCATAAATTTAAAAACTTCAGAGAATATTTTCAAATATATGTACATATATGCATCTGATATATGGACAACAAATCTCGATTTTTTGAATTCCATGAGGAATTATAATGTTAAAAGAATTTCAATAATGTTTTTGGGTATACATACATATATATTTATAGTTGCCTGTAAACAATATTATTCCGATTTTGAAAAGTTTAACATCAAGATATATTATTAAGAAATTAATTTTTCAATCAATTTTATAAAAAAGAGACTTCTGAAATAGTATTAGTTCATAAGTATTATAAAATATAATAAAACCCTAAAATTTTCTCAATTTTTTTTCGGATCTCTAGTTTTTATAATAAAATCTCTAAAGCTTTCATTTCTTACATTTCCTACTTACATTCCAAATATTTTATCCACTTTAATTCTAATACAAAAACTATCAACATTTCTCTCTCCTTTAGAACTGGTATGTTAGCAACACTGTTCCTAAGCAATATGACCAATTTTCTCTTCGCTTACTTCCCAGGCATAATTTGAAATATTTTGTAAGGAACTGAGAATGTTTGAACTCATTAATTTAACTATTCGATTTATTTGGCGGTTTCGAAAGTTTATTGTAGAAACATTCAGAGGCAAAATTTTATAATAGATCACTGATTAGACTTGTAAAACCATCGACTGTTATGAATGAAAAAAATTTTGAATATAATGAATCTATACAAATTCCGTAATAACGATAAAATTGTAAAATATTCAGGACGTTTAAATATATGAAGGCAACAAGAAACGAGACGATAAAAATGGATATTATGTAGTTGAGAATCATTCAACATACCATATTTCCTTCGAAACAAATTGTAATATCGCTTTTGAAATCATTTTTGCATCATAAAAGACCAGGGTATATCATTTTTAAAAGCAAAAATAATTCAAAATGAGACGGAACCGAATGAAATGAGAAATTATATTAAATTGAAAGAAAAAGAAGAGTAAGGGAAATACCGTGGATGAATTTTTAAGAGTTAAAAGCTGTTTGAGTAAATTTCCGACAAAAGTAGAAAATATGCAACAATCTAAAACTCTTACTCTCTTACCAATTTTAGGACTGAATGACTGGCGAATTTTAACAAGAAGATTGTAAGAGCCAGAACTATGCTTTCGGTGAACCTCAAAGCTATAAAAATCATATTTCACAATTTTACAAACAACTAAACGACGGTTAGTCTTGTATTCAAATTCTTATATAAAATCCACTGAATAACGTTTTTACGCCACATGAATTTTTTATCAGTTTTTGTTATAATATATTTGTCAAATGTCAACAGTTGTAAATTTATCAAAAAAAATTTAGACAACCTGAAGCATGCTACAATGTTGCAATCTGCAACTGCATTTTGTTGCAAACTTCATGCGACACAATTCTAAATACACACAAACACACACACAGTGCTGAACCCAGCCATAAGTGCGCTTGGCTTGATTTTGAAATCGCGAAAGGTCGTCGCTTAATTGAGATTAATATTTTTTCAAGTTTCAAGTCACGATTGCGCGTTGCTAGCCGCCACACAGACATAAACCGTCGACATTATTACAACTTTATAACCACTTTGTTGTTGTTGATGTTGTTTCAGTTGACTTGAATAGCTGAAATGCTTTGATTCTAAAATGTTTGCATAATTCCAAACAATATTTATATAAGATTCTTATTTTTTGTGACTTTTCCAACGACACAACCCACGCATGCGCAGCTACCAGCAACGGCAGTGACAATCTTCGCCACTCTTTTTCTGTCGCGCCAACACCGTGCCCACGGCTTTAATTAATTAAGCCGCGCGCAGCAATGTAAGTTAGCTGCGACATGCCTGCGGCGTTTCTTGTAATGCGATTATTTCAGATTATTGCCGAAACGTGCCACACAGAGTCGCCGACACTAACACAAACGCTTAGCAAAAAGCTGCAGCGCTCCGCAGAGCAACAGCATAGAGTTGGCATTCAAATGATCTGCTATAGAACAAATTGAGATTTAATGGCTTGGTAGTGAGGTGGATAACGGGTGCGGCGGACATTTCAAATGTGTCGCTTGACTTTTGTTAAGCACTGTTGTTGCACACCTGCCACAATCAAAACACTGCAGTTTGCTGTTGCTCGTGCATCCACAAGCGCAAATCGCTGCAATTGCAATGCGACTATAAATTAATATAATTTTAATTTTTATTTAAATGTATGCATTCTTTGTTTGCTAGCCGCTCGGTGGCACTGCAACAGTCACAGCCAACAACTGGCCGCCACAGCAGCAGCCAAGGCCAACTGGTTGCAGGCTGAGCGCTACCTGATGGCTATCACATTTGTGTGCGGCTCGTGCGATTTGCAACTAATCTAAATGCATACATCTCTACAGGGTGGTTCAAAGGCAAATAATAAAGTTTGAAAAAAATATAAATTTAAACTGATTGGTTAGTTTCAATGCGAAAAATTGATCTTGGCAGTTTTCGGTGCTTGAAAATTACAAAAATTTTCATATATAGGGTAATCGAAAAAGTCTTTTCGTATTTCTAATCAAACTTCAACTTATTTTTTTTCATATTTATAATGAACTTTAATGAACCCAATATGTACCATTTTGGTCGATCACTTTTTGCCATTTTTCCTCTAGAGACATTATTCCATAAATGTAAAACTTTTCTGGTTTCTCGGCGAAAAACTTCGACAAGTAATTTTCACAAGTTTCTTTTGAAGCTAACTTTACTCCATTAAGGGAGTTCTGCATTGACCGAAACAAATGGTACGAGTAGTTCGATGTTGCAAGGTCAGAGCTATATGGTGAATGCACCAAAATTTCCCAGCCAAGTTGTCCCAGTTTTTGCGGAGTCATTAAGATGTGTGTGGTTTAGCGTTGCCCTGTTGGAAGACGAAGCCCTTTCTGTTGATCAGTTAAGGCCGTTTTTTTCGATTGCTTGCTTCAATCTCATCAGTTGTTGGCATTCAAAATCATTTGATGATGAATGTTAAGTTCCTTATGTTCCTGTCCTGATCAATATTTTCCACAATTTCAACGTCTTTTTCAACGATAGGTCAACCAAAGAGAGGTGCATCTTTCACATCAAAATTTCCAGAACGGAATTTAAATTTTTTCTGGTTAAAAGAAGCTTAAAATTTCTCCTTTCCAACACTATATGGTGTGATACAATGTGACTGGTAACTCTGGAGATATACAACTGCAAGGACATCTATTGACAAAATACAAAAGGACTTTTTCGACTACCCAATAAAATATTTTAGCTTCAAAAATGCTTGAAACATCTTGAAGCTAGTACCAAAGCAATAAAACACAAAAAAACGAAAAAGCTTTCTTCTTCGTCCTCCTGACCTCACTCACTTTTCATTCGTTCACAACTCACTCACAGAAATTCAAATAGATGTGTACTAATTAAATAATATAAAATTTCGACATATTAAAACCTTTTAGTAAAATACAGCCTCTTCTGCTTGAAAATAATAAATAAATTCTGCACCACCCTGTACTCGCCAAGTCGTTCATTTTTTACACTGCTCTATTCTAATATGAAATTCAAATTTATAATATTGACATATAATCGCATAAATAAACGAGTCTTTCAGAATATGTTGATAAAAGCGTTCGCCACTGACACTGAAATGTTTGATTGAGCGTTGCAGGAGCGGTTCAGCGTCGCCAAAGGGAGCGGCGTACGATGCACTTAATGTAATTAACAAGCTAACTGTTAAATCAGCACAATTGCGAATGTAAATTTATAATAAAAGGTTTGAAAATCAATACTAATTGAACACTTCGGGCCGGTTTTATTACTTCACGCTAACATTTCCATTACCAAAGGCACCAAAAGTACAAAAAACTGAAGAAATACACGGCAGCAACAACAAATCTTGTAACTTTGTACAGGTTCTCTCTGCAACGCTGCTGCTTTTACGGCTCCAGTTGCTTGTAGCTGTTCAAGGTTGAATTATAAATACAAATCAAGTTGAGTCTAATAATTCTTTGTTCAGCAGCGACTGACAAACGCCAAGCGTCAAATGGCAAGAGGCAAAAGGCAAGCGCTGCTAATCGTTCGATATTTTTTTTTTGGCCCGCCGCGATCGCTGGGTTGGGCTGGGTCAGTTGCCACTGCGCAGAACGTAGAAAAAGCTAACTCACTGCAAACACACGCACGCACACAGGCGTGCAGAGCAATAAACAAGCATTGAAATTATAACAAATTGCTGCGCACAACAACAATAACAACAACGCCAGCACCATTTGAATATGTAAGAAGAACAAATGCAAATAATCTTTCATTTATATTTATGCATGTGGATCACTGACGAACGTTCTAAGCCAAGCATGAAAACAAGTTGGCACACACACACACACACACAAGCACATGTGTAAATAAACACTTGTATAACTTGACAAAATGGTGTTGGTATTATTTTTGTTGTATTTTTTTATTATTACTTTTTGTTCTTTTTTTATTATAATATATTTTTTGTATTTATTTATATCTTGTCTTTTGTATTGATTTAATATGCGCGCAGATCGTTGACTAGCGCGTACAAACCCATTTATTTGATCGTGCGCGAGCGCTTGATTTTATTATGCTTCTTTTTACACATTGTTGCTGTTGTTGCTGCTGACTTGCTGTTGTGTGTTGTTGTTGCTGGTGGGTGTATTAACAAACTGGATTTCATAATAGCTATGTTCTGAGCGCACACACATGTCGCCACACATTGTATATTCGTGGGTATGTATATGCGGGCTTAAGTACGTACAGCTCTGCTCCCACAAATAAAGCTTCTCTCAGGCGTATATACATAAGTATTTCGAAAAAATATGGTAATTGTAGAATAAAATTACATATACAAATCTATAGTAAGCCTGGAGCTGTTCCTCACAAAATAAAAAGAAAAACAATTTTTCTCACCAAAAAATATTTTTCTTTTTTGTGGAAAAAGTAATATCTTCCTTTACGCATTGCGATCGATAAATAAGCTCCCGATTTCTATGTTATTTTTAATATACTTCACATTTGATATGATTTTACAATTTGAATTATATATATGTATTGTATATATATGTATTGTATTATAAAGAGCTGGCAATTGGTTCCCAAAATATTTTCAATAGCAATTTTATTTAACACCGTTTAGTTTGAGACAAATATTTTAGGTTTTCCCTAATTTAATAGTTTTTGAATAAAAAAAAAGATCAGCAATCAGCAGCGCCACTAAAAAAAGTCTTCAATTGCAAGCTGCTTTTAACCTCTTTGGATTCATACCGATATCGAACCACTACATCATTAGGGTGGGCCATATAAAATTTTAAATTTCGAAGATAGGGCGTAAAAGATTGAGTGTAGCGTTTGCTGTATGGCACGTAGCGCCGTCCTGCTGGAACCAAATGTTGTCCAAGTCTTCCTCTTCAATTTGCTTGAAGAAAAATTCGGTTAACATTGCGCGATATCGCTCACCATTGATGGTTACGGTTCCTTCTTCATTTTCGAAGAAAAATGGGCCGATGATTCCACCAGACCAAAATCCGCACCATACAGTGATTCGTGCTGGGTGCATTGGCTTCTCGACGATTACGTGCGGGTTTTCTGTGCCCCAAATGCGACAATTCTGCTTGTTAACGTAACCATCGAGGTGGAAATGAGCCTCGTCCGAAAAGATGATTTTTCGGTAAAATTGACCATCCTCGGTCAAACGATCTTCTGCCCAATCTGCGAACTGTAGAATAGTGAATAGCGACCCATTTCGTAAATTTTAGACTTTTTACTGAATATCTGTCACTTTCCGAATGGTATTTGACGTTTCCAATGTCGAAATATAGATAATTCAAATTTAAAACGTTAGATGGCCCACTACAAACTGAACGATCGGAAAACAGTGTTTTCATGAATTTTTTTTCATTTGACGAGATATTGTAAAGAAATTCGGCACGGGTGATTGCAGCAAATGCAGATTGTTTTCTCTAAAAAATTCTATGGCATTACTAAACATGTTTAGTCAATTTTTAACTCTCAAAATATTCGAGCGTAATACTGGGCTATTAAAGTATTTGGCCGTCTTTGTTACAGAAATTCGTATATATTTTTTTTGTTTTTTGAAATGTATAGTTACGGCACTAAATAAAGGAAAACTGCAAATAAGAAATGCAATTGAAGAAAAAAAGTTTGAAAATTGTGTAAATTTGTTGAACCAAATTTATTTTTAAAAGTATGGGTTAAGTTAGATGGCTGATCTCTCAGCATTCGAGGGGATTCTTCTTCTTCTTAATTGGCGTAGACACCGCTTACGCGATTATAGCCGAGTTAACAACCGCGCGCCAGTCGTTTCTTCTTTTCGCAACGTGGCGCCAATTGGATATTCCAAGCGAAGCCAGGTCGTCCGATTAGAAAAACTAATTAGAACCCTTCGTGAACAATTATAGAGAAAAAATATAACCTCTACTTTGCCCAAATACAACAAACTAATATTCAAAAACATCTTCCTCAGGATTATTCTTCTGGAAATATTCATAAATGAGTTCATTTAACCAAATATAATCTACAAAAAAACCTCACAAGCACTGGTTTCATGTAAGAAAATTAATTTAAATTCTTTTTTGTTTGTATTTTTGTGTTTATAAATTTCTTTAATTTTTTCATAACATTTATTACTTATTGTATACATACTTATAAAGCAGTGATTCAATATTGTTCTGTTACATTACTGTTGAACATACCAAAAATACCGTGCAAACAAAAATATGCCACTTTGATAACTCAAAAATTCATATGCAGAAGTATACGTGTCCGAACATTTACTCGCACAAAATCCCAAAAAGATATTTGAATTGGAAAAATTCCCGTTTTAACTAGCGTTTTTAATGACGATGAAATATTATTGGTTTTTATCAAAATGCCGCTGAGAGGAAAATCTATTTTTAACTTTATTGTAAGATAAAAATTCGATGGATTCCCTTTGCTACCGTGCAACGAAGTATTCGTTTTATAACTGGAAATCCCTTACATGAGTGCAATTGAGCGCATAGATTTAGTCAACAATTACTATTTAGCGTTTGTTAGTCATGAAAGCTGATCGGTAGCTCTCATCAATTTAGAGTCAACTAATCATAAATATTAGTGCATGTGTATGTAGTGTGTGTGTGTGAGGCTGGAATATATTAAGAATGCAACTATAATTGAGAGCAATAATGCCAACAATGCAGTCGAAGAAAATAGGGAGCGCAACTCGGCTCGTTAAAATTGTATGACGCTCATTATTTATGGGATTATCCCAATTTGCAAATAAAGAAATTTATGAAAAAATCATTGCCTTAATTTAAATTGCTAATTTTTGTAATTCGAAATGAAAATGAGTCGCTTGCTTGCTGTAGACTCATTACCTCAGGTGATTACTAGATTTGAAAAGAAAAACAACTTGAAGTTTGTGCATAAAACTTTGGAATATTGTGTATAAAAATATGTCTGTGGGATATTTTCTTAATAACAGTATTAAATTTTTCATTAAAGGTATTAAATTTACAGTCTTTTAAATGATTGATGGCAACGAAATTGTGTGGCGCAGCAAAATTCCATGGTTATGTTGATAGTAGAAGCAATTTAAACATATTTTCGGATTATAAAATTGCTGTCGGGCTTGAAACGAAATATTTTGTATGTTGCCACCTGTTTCAAAACGTTAAATATTAAAAAAAATAGAAAATAGAAATTGGCAATATTTTTTAGAAATGTGTCACCAAAATTTAAAGTATTTTTTTGCTCAATGTTGCCACTTAAAAAAATATTTTCAAAAATACCTCTAAAAATTTTATTAGATTTAAGAAAAAAATAAGTTAATACCGTATGAGTTTTAATCTAAAAATCTTAAAATCTGCATGCAACTGAAAAAATTTTGTATAATGGTTGCCACCTTTTTAAAAATTTGAACTCCGTACATTTTATTTTGTTTATGCACTATTAGAAATCTAGTATCGAGTTAAAAATATTTAAGAAAACTAACAGCTAAACTATATTTTTTGTCGCGTTGCCCCCTAAAAATATACAAATGCTACAAAATTTTTTAATTAACTAGAAAAGAGATTAAATTAATACCCTATGAGTTTAAATCTAAAAATTTTTTCATCTGCTTGTAGCTGAAAATATTTTGTATATGGGTTGCCACATTTCAAAAATATGTGGAAAGCGTGAAAACTCGAAGAGGAAATACTTAAAGTCAAAATTAACATGGATTGGGCTTGACTGTCTGTCCAGTCAATAGAGTTGTCGACTTAATGTACTTAATAAACGTGAACTAATTGTGGGACCGGACAATGTGCATGGCTAATGAATATGTCCGCTTAATAGAGCGCCAATTTAATAGAGCGTTCACTGTATTTTTTTTTTTATGAATTGTTTTTACTATCCTGTCTTCTAAGTTGGTAGTATAAAAAGAGTGCAAAATTTTGTGTTTGGAAAGCGCCTTAATAAATTGAATATATAAGAACTATGTAGTGAAGTATAATGAAGGAATAATTTGCCATACATGTGTTTGCCATTACTTGGGCACATAAAATCTTAAAGTTCTTTTATATGCACTTTAATAAGGCGCATACCAAACGCCGCATTTTGTAAGAAAAACTGAACAACAACAATTTCATAAACTCCAGCACATAATGGTAGCGCTGATTTAATGCGCTGATAGGGAAAAATACTTAAATGCGAGTACTTAACTTGCGTCAGTTTATGATTGAGCATAAAGTTTCGCATACAAAATGAGTGCAATGCGCTACAAAATAATGATCGCTGCAAAAATAGCTGAAGCACGTTGTCATGCAGCGTTGACGGGAACACCGTGCGTGCAGCGAAGGCAGCGCAAAGCCAACACAGCCAAACGCCCACAGAATTAGAAGTGCGCAAGCGGGCGTGTGCGAACATGCAAAAATCCATAAACAACAAAAAAAAAAAAAGAAAACAGAAAAAGCATAAAGGCATAAAGGCATTCACTTAGAACGCATTCAAATGCACAGCAAGCGGTCGTGTGGCCGAGCGCGCGGCGACTGGCACTGTCAACACGCATGCGCACGTGACGGTCGGGGCTGCATTGCGCTGGGCATTTGGCCACCGATAGACACGAGAATGGCATAACCCTTCACCAGGCGTTGCCATGCCAGCTGGTACTTAGCAAATGTTTGTTTGCATTCGAATGTGTGTATGTGTGGTTGTGCGCAAAATCGGCGCATTATCAGCCGCTGCCAGTGCATATCTCTGGCGAGTATGAAATGGTGTTTTCCTGCGGCCGCTGACATGCACATAAATTATCTGGACATTTGTGAGCTATTTGTTCTTTATTTTATTACTATGTATAAAGTTATTTCGCCTTTTTACTTTTCGACCGCGTCTGTTTTGCGCCCCTCCATGGCCTTCGCTTAGGGCAAAGCAAGACATTTGGAGCTTGTAGTGCTATTGTTTTTTGTTATTTTTGTTATTGTTGTTATTGATTTTTCATTTTAAATGCTATGCGTCGTTTGCGTATGTTGTGCAATGCTTGAAGCATATTTCATTTGAAATTGCCACTATCAAAGGCGTAGCGATGAATCACGAGCGAAGGGGCCAAAGACACTCGTCATGCAAAGACCTTCAGAAAAGGAAAACAAAAACATTTCAATTAAAGGCGAAATAGAAAATTACAAAAGCATAACGCAACACTCAAGAATGTGCATTATCATTTTTGTATTTCTATTATGTTTTTATATTTCCAACTCGCACTAAAATCGCGAGTTTTTCAGCTTTGATTACTTTTTTTCATTTTTGCCTATTTAGTTACTAAGTATGCTATTTGTTAGTCAGGTTTCTGCTGCCGCAACTGATCATCGAGCGCTGTTGGAATTAATGAATTTCAAATTAAAATCGAATATTTCAATTTCAACCAAAATCAATGAAATTAGCTTGGCGTTCAGCAAAGCAAACGAAAGACTTAAGCAACGAACTTGTTTGGCACTGCCGCTGTGCTGCGCTTGTGAAGGGGAATGTAAAAGGAATTTATGTGCTGATTATTTGTATTATGAAAAGCGTAAACATGGTTTGAACTTCCTATGGTGGGCGTGGTCGTCATACTCACTAGGAATAGTATGGCATTTTTGTGAAAAATCAGTAATTTTTAAATTATAAATTCACAAATAAAATTGAAAATATAAAAATATTTAATTTTTAATAAAATGGGTTTCATTTATATTACTTCTCTTAATAGAATTATAAATTTTGGTTTTCAAAATTATTTTCTTTTTATAAAAATTAAAATTTTTTAATTACTGTTAAACTTTAATTTTTTAATTATTACTTTTTAGTGAAAATTATTAAAAATTATAAATTAAAGTCAGAAATTAAAATTAAACTTTTTCTAATTATTACTATTTTTTTGTTAAAATTATAATTTTCTTAATTTTTTTTGTGAGAGAAATTAAGATTTTATTTTTTTTTTAATAAATTATAAAAATTTTTAAATTAATTAAAAAATTAAAAATTATAAATTTTAATTAATTTTTTTAATTAAAATTTTTAAATTTTTTCTAATTTTTTTATTTTTTCATAATTTTATTTATTTAAAAAATACCAAAGAAAAATCATTATTAATTTTTCAATTATCAAAGCAAGTTAGCTCTGAAATTGAAAAAAATTTCTATTTTTCCATGAAAGTCCTAATTGAGTTAATTGGTAATATCTCCATATGGATTCGTATTAATTTAAACAGTAAGCTACACTAAAACCATGCAAGCAAAAAATGCAAAGAGATTGTTTATTAATGGACTCAATTAAATCTTTCGCTAATTGACTTAATTAGCGGTTTAACTGAAACGGCTATAAGATGTAGGTAGAATATTTACTAATCTATTTAAAAACAATATACTTACATATGACTCACTAATTGAGTCAATTAAATTATTCACTAATTCACTTCATTAGAGAACTAACTAAACGTGCTGTAAAACTGGGTATAACATTTGCTAATGCGGTTAAAAACAAACAAAGCTAATTAACTCAATTAAATGTTAACCAATTGATTTAATTAGAGTACCAACTAAGCCGGCTATAAGAAGTGTGTAAAGTATTTGTTAATATGGTTGAAACAATATATTTACTAATTGACTCAAGAAACTAATTAACTAATTGACTTAAATAAATGATTAACTGAAACGACTTTAAAAAGTACAGTTTTATATGTGAATAAAAACAATATACTTATAACTCATTTACTAATTGACTATATTTAAGTAATGGTTGAACCATCTTTTCATATAAATCGGCTTTCTCACTCAATTAAGTTATTAATATACATATATATGTATATAATAAGATCACACCAATAAACAACTATCAATTTAAAGTGTTAACATTTTTTATCACTTGATGTTGTAAAAATATGCTTTTAACATTCCTCCCGCCTTGTCCTGTTCGTGCCATATTGCGCACAAAATTAGATCACTATGGAAATTCCACTGGACTTCCTGCTTTACTTAAATTCCCGCAAACAAACGCAGCGATTGTTTGGCGTGTGTGAAACAGAAAAACCAACTCGACTCACGTTTTCCAAGTGTTCACACAACGGGACAACACGAAATATAAAATGTTCTAAATCGCTGCTAGTAAAGTCAACGTAACGAATTGAGGCAAGAGACAATTGTATCTAGCAATCAAGATATAAACAATTGTGTGCTTCAACTCAGCATGTGAACAGCAAATCAATAGTGATTGTTGTTTTGTTATTTTCATTTGGTTGTTTTTGCTGTCATTCTTCTTCTCTGCTGCTGCCTTTGCGCCTCGACACCTGTCAATGTTGCAGCTAATAAATTCTGAATTCAACGCGAAAACGTCATAAATCGAATAGGAATTTTTTTCTTACGCGCCAACACAATACGCTTCATTGTGCACAACAACATTGTGTGACGAACGGACAGACGGACGAACGGGCTGAGGGACCTGACCGCTGGTGAGGCGGTCATGTCGCAAAGTTATTTTTAGAAATTAAAATCAATTAATTTTCCCGCACAATTGACACATACTGCGCGGTTGTTGTTGTATTGTACGCGGTTACACGCTTTGTTGTTGTTCGTATTTGTTTAACAACACGAACGGCGGAGCAAAATAGTAAAGCGATCGGTACGGTTGCGGCCACAGTTCATGGCATATCCTACTTATCTGCCCACATCAGTACTCCAATTACCAGCTGCCAGCAGCCAGCAGTCGCTGACGTGTTGTTGTAAAGTCCCAACGTTAGCATTTTCCAGCGTTCGGGTTATTCTACATTCCCCCACATGTTGTTGTGCTCGTATTTCTATAGCGATTTATTTCGCATATTGAATTTATTTTATTTATTTTCAATTTTTCAGTCAGCGTAGCACAATAAAAAATGTAATAACTTCGTGACTAGTTGGCATTTACATATTTATGTCTGCATTTTAATACACAACAAGCGCACACGCACACACACATACATACTTCATACATACTCGTATATGGCATATGAAGTAAATTTGCGCATATAAATTTCAAACAATGTTGGAATAAAATTGCCAGTGCCGTCGGCATTACACAGCACATACTCGCATGCCATATACATGTATGTATGTATGTATATATCTGCATATGTAAGAGTAAAGCTGCTCATGTACATATGCTTAGAACTTAACTCGCTTGCTTTTGCTGCCCGCTCACGGCTGATCGAGCTCGAGCGCAAACTGGCTTGGCGTTGGAAAACCCCGAATCAGTTTAAAAAATCGGCCGCTGGCAACTGCTAAACAAACACTAATGACAACAACAATAGCACAATGTTAATAGCGCACAGTGTACTTGTATGTATTGTGGTCATAAAATGCAAAAAAAAAACTACACATATAAAGTTTTTAGCTTCAAATTATATTACCGCTGCTAATTTTAAAACATATGCTTTTCATAATTACATTACTTAATTACAGTTATGTAATCGTGATTGAACCATTTATGATCTGCATTATTGTAATTATTAGTCTAAAATTAAACGTCATTGTAGTTTTCTTGATTACCATTACTAAAACTCTTATTATGTAATCATATACGAGCAGTACCAGTATTAAAATTTGCAAATCATTATTACTTCATTACAATTATGTTATCGTTATGGTAATGGTCATAATTGCGGTTAGTTGAAAGTGAGTAATCGTAATCGTAATTCCATGATTACAATTACTAGAAAAGTAATCCTTTAATTATTTGATTACAATACTCTAATCGTTATGGTTATTTTCATGATCACCATTAGTAACAGGTAAATCATTAATTGTATAAGTAATTATAATACTGAAATCATAATTTCATTTCCACGATTACCATTACAAGGATTTAATCGGAAAGAATGTAATTACAATTCTTGAAGCGTAATCATAATTTTCATGATTATAATTACATTGCTCTCCAGTCCTGGCGTATTTAGCATATACCGGAAAATATCCCAGTTTGCGTTCCGGGGATTACGTCTGGGAAGGAGTTTCTTGACCTCTACTTTTAGCGCGAACCTTATGATTCCATGGTCCGAGAATGAGGGCTCCGTTTACACCCTCCATTGTGAGACCATTCCATTCATAGGCTCGTTACTCAAAGTGGTGCCGCTCTCCTACTTATGGTGAGAAAAGTGGGTTCATAACCGATATTTTCTATAGCTAAGATAGTACTATGCTTCACAACCTAAGATAAGGGGCAGTTTATGATGCCTGCTGTAGCTCACCAGTCGATCCACAGCCAATGGAGGCGCTGTGGATGTCTCTCCTGGAAAATAAGCTCAGGCCAGGACGAAGTCTGTTGCTTCACTGTCGCTGGCCTGCCCAGCAACTAGCAACTGCCGCAAGGTTCACCTAGGCAAATTCCATGTTGAAGGCCACTACAGGATGATTCTCACCCCTGCCGTCATCAGCGCGCGCTGCCATCCATCGAGTCGTCTAGACACTCCAGAAGCTCCTGCATGGATAGGATGAGTGGCCACCTCATCCACCAGCATCTTCTCTGTCTCTCCGTTTACGGCGGTGGCCGTTTTAGGCTTGTAAGGTCTCAAGACCACCTAGCAGACGGCAGCTTGCTCTCCGAACGCACTTGTACGACTAATCGTCGGTGCAGAGGTTTAGTCTCCATATGGAGTCCTCGACTTTGCTGCTGACTACTCGCCAGGCCGAGATGCTGAGGCCCAAGTTCTGATTTTTCATCCGCCCAAGAGCGAACTCATAAGTATATGTAAAATAACTTAAAATAGCTATTTGGTGTGAATCAGGCCCACTGTTCAACGCCGTGGACACGCTTCTCGGGGCACATATAAGCAGCGCAAAAAATTACATAAAATCAATTATAATATAAATAGATACATATAAAAAAATAAAAAGGTAGATACATGTTTTGTATCAGCCCCGTTCAAATTAAAATAGAATTAATAAAATACACATATCAACAATAGCTTAGCTTTCAGCTTCGCGCTCAAGCTTATGCTGTTCAGTGATTGAGCGCTTTTCCACGAAACTCTTAAGAACAAAGCGTAGAGAATATTGAACGGCGTCAATAGCTTAAAAGCTAGCTAGAACAACCAAACTAGTTCTAGCATGAAATGCAATTTTAGTAGCACCGAGCTTTGGTCTTGCGCCTTGCGTCGCTGATGCGCGGAAATGCTAAAAATATGAAGCGAATGAAAAACAGTTTAAGCGCTTAGCAAACCAGCGCGATTTTGGCTGGAGCAGCGAGCTTTTAGCGCTTGCATTTACGCTCACAATGCACCCTTTCGTGCAAACACTGGCTTAATATTTACGAGTGTACGGGACACGGTGAAGCGGGTGTGTTCTTATGCGCGCACACAGCCGCGCGGCGTTGAGGGCTTAATCGCTTTGACGGGGGTGTTTTGAGCAACTCAAAATGTGGGCTTTTACAGCATGCACAAATGCATTTTCGTTTGGGAATTTTCTCTGAGTCGCCTCGCGTCCGCAGATCGCACCCGATCGATCGTTGTGGCGTCATACCATCCAACACGCTAGCGTCTCGATTTGCATTGCTAAACGCTTGGAAAATGGCAGCGCTAAGCAGTTTGGCACGGCGCGCTACAGAAATATTTAGCGCTGTTATAGAAGCTGTAGCGACTAGTTTTAGAATGACGCGCTTTGTTGACGGTATGCTCAGCGGCATTCGCTCCGCCAATGGCCACACTGTATGATTGATCTGATTTCGATGGAAACGTACGCGGAAGTCAAGGCTGTGGTTATCGCGCACCTTTGCTGATACAACACAATTCAAGTGGCTAGCTATTTCGATTAAAAATAGATTTCCTTTCAAAATAATATAAAAAATTGTGCCTTAAAAAAGTGAGTGTGCGTGACTGGTGCGTTTGCTTAGCGCTTTATAGTAAACACACGCAATATATATTATAATTATAAGAAAAAATTTAGAAAAATATAACAACTGTGCTTTTTTTAAGTGTTCAACTACAACAATTTATATCTTACGCTCGCCTCGTTTCAGTTAACTCAAAGCAATTGCTTGGCGCCACCCACCACAGTGCCTCATCTGCAGCTAACACCTTCTACTATACACACAACAACGCCGATGCAATCATCCGCTCAACTCTCGCTTTCACTCAAAGTGGAACAAGCACAAGTTTCCGCTAACGCATTTCTCGAACCATCTAACGCAACCGCGTCCTTGTCCTCGTCTGCGTCATCTTCAACCGCCTACAACGATCCTTTCGCCGCCTATGCCGAAAACTTCGATCTATCACTACTACCTCAGAATTGTGCTCAAACAAACGCTAATATACCCACTATAGTATATCAATTTGGTTGTAATACACCCACTACACCAACAACGACGCCCGTATTGTCCCCAACCGCCGTGCCGTTTCATAACCTATTAACACCACCACAGATTAAAGTCGAGCAAGCTTGGTCGTTCGGTTCCACTATCTCCCTGCCGGAGGAGAATAAGCGCGAGCCACAATCGCAACCGATGCTTAAGTCAGCGAATCAGTTGATACCACCACCACCGTATCCGCATATTTATCCCTCTCCCCAATCGAGTCCCGCTCAATCGGAATACGGGTTTCCGCCAACACAATTCGCCGGTTGCTTCGAGTCGCAGAGCTCCTCGTTGAGCTCGTCGCGTTCATCTCTGCATCCCTCATCGCCATATCCCTCGCTAGATGCCTGCAATATTAAGCAAGAGTTGCACATCCTGCCACCATCGCCACCAGAGTCCAACTGTGAAGCACCGTCACCGCATTCATCGTGGGCCGATATTAAATCGGAACCGCTCGATGCTGATGTGGAGACTTTGATCGATCTGAAAATGTTGCTCGATAAGAAGGAATTCTCCAACGCAGCTTATAACGATTACAACAGTAGTAGCAGTGAATGTCATTTGAAACCGTCGGCAGCGATGCCCGTACAACAACAACAGCAGCAGCATCAGCAACAACAACAACAGAAAAGTCAAGATCATCAAATGCTACGTGAGTTCTTCGAAGAGAACCACTTTCCCATGGGTTGTAGCATGAATGAAGTTGGTGGCAATATTGAACAAGTGATCTCAATGGCTCTCGAGGATACGAAGAGCCAGGCCGTGGAGACCTGCGCCAAACTGCAGATATCACAAGGTAAGTTTTATATTGAAGACTCAGTTCGTTTTTTAGTGGTGATTTTAAGGGTTTATTTATTGATAGTCCAGTCTCTTATACAACTATAGTTCCTTCCTTTAGTTGGCAATATACTTGATAATTAAACTTTGTTATTAAACTTCCCGAGAAGTTTCACATTACTTTTAGGAAAGATTTTTAAAGTCGCGAGTCCAAAATTTATCTTTAAGGTTTCCACTTAATTCGAAATGCTTCGACGTAGTCAATAAGTCAAAAGGTATTCTAAGTTAGGAAGCTTTATCAGTTTCTGACAGCCTATTGTGTAAATACCGAATCTTCGAAATGGTCAAAAATTAAATCAAAGTGTTTGAAATCCGTCCTAATAGTTCGCAATTTCAATACCATAAACTTAAAATTCATTTAAAAATTCGCAAAGCTCCACTTTACCTAAAAGCAACCTTTTAGATTAGGTATTAGGCTTTTCATTGTTTGGAGTCTGAGTACGTTTCATAGCTTATTTATCGTAGAAAGAGTACGATTTATCTTCGAAGATTGTATCCCTTTGGTATTATGAGATTGAGAACTATTTTAATGTGACTTCTTGGTCCAAAGACTGCCACAATTTCTAAAAAACTATTTTATGCAGTGAAAGATGCTAATTAATATATAGAGTCTCATATTTTATGTCCCCCAATTGATTTTCTACTTTTGGAAACGTGACTACGCCCATTTTACTGACTCTCTACTAGAAAAATTGTGTCTCATTGTTCGCGTCTATTTCTCAGATCCCTGCGATTGGTCGGTATCTCAAGCGCACTCTTGGCTACGTTCCACAGTAGCACAGTTCAAATTGCCAGAAATTGAAGATTTGGAGGCAAAATTCCCGGAAAATGGTGCAGCACTAATATTACTTAGCGAGGAGGAATTTAAGCGGCGAGTGCCAGAGGTAAGTGAAAAACTAGAGCATTTTGTGAAAAAGTGTGTTATCGATAAATGAAAAAAACATTTTGCATAAAATCGAATTATCGATAAATACGAAAAATGTTTTAACTTAGAATTTTTGCATGCAATCGATTTATCGATAAATGAAAAAGCATTTTGCATAATATCGGTTTATCGATAAATACGAAAAATGTTTTAACTTAGAGTTTTTGCTTACAATAGTCTTATCGATAAATAAAAAAGCAATTGGCATAAAATCAAATTATCCAAAAAGGAATCGGTTTATCGATAAAAACAAAAAAATTTATTAGCTTAAAATTTTGTACACAATCGGTTTATCGATAAATTAAAAACATTTTTCATAAAATCGCTTTATCGATGAATACGAAAAAACGATTACCATAGAATTTTAGCACACAATCGATTCATCGATAAATAAAAAAGCATTTTGCATAAAATGGGTTTATCGATACGAAAAAAGTTATTAGGGCCAATAACTTTCAATAAAACTAAATTCAAACGAATTTCACTTACGCAATCGCAACTCGGTTACTAAGCCGTCCTTTATGTTAAGTAGAGCACAGAAAATCGAAGCAATATGCAAGGTAGTTTTTCCATTATAACGTTTCGTATTGTTGTTAGTGTGCAACACCGTAAATGCCATAAGCTTTAATATGCATTTGCCCCAAAAATACAGTTCCACGAGTTGGACCACATACGGGCGGGCGGAGCGGCATGCGCAGAAGACGCATTCAATAATGCTTAGTGGTGGACAAAAGACGAAAGTACTGCTTATCAACAAGAGACCAAAAATAGCAACAAAAGCGTGGAGAGAAAGAAAGAAAGACGGGCTTGTCGAAGTGGTCGCACCAAATACCAAATACTCATATAACAAATACGAATGGGTTACAAAATCAAGGGGCCAAAATTTAATTTTGCACAGAAATGGACATTGTAAAATTAAACAAACACAAATAAGTGAGCAACAACAAAGTAGCAAACTAGCGAATAGGAGACGAGAAAATCGAAGAAACAAGTTTCGTAACTGCGTTGACGTCATTTTCGTATATGCCCGACACACATACACACACACTCACTCAATGAAGAAGCAGCGCTCGCGCCTAAAAGCCATAATTAAACTAAAACAACAATAACAACCACAATGATAGCGCAACTGTAAGGTGCTTCAGACGCTAGCACCACCAACAACAACAACACACGGCTGAAACTAGTAACGATTAGTAAGCTTTTAACGCACCGCAACAACGACACTAGTGGCAAGCGGTGAGCGGTACCGAGCGTGGTTCGAGTGACTAGTTAAAAGCAATAACAACAAAAATGTATTAAATTTATTTTTGGACTAACCAAATGGCAGATCCGAAAGAAAGGAGGAAGACTAATGGCAAAAATAACAACAGTAATCGAGTTGAATTGCTGGAATGCAGCAGCAGAGGTGGCAGAGGGAGAGCGCAATAGCATGTGAAAGAGAGCGAGAGAGAGGCGCGCTAAATGAGCTTTGTTGAAGAAGTTGAGTTTTTGCTGTTGTTTCTTGTTGTTTTTGTTCTATAAACGGGTATGCAAACGAAAGTAAGTGACTAGCACCAAGTGATATGGAAAACAAGTGCAACAATAAGGCAGAAACAATAAAATTAAATCGAGCTGCACTTGCGCAAAGTATTGAGGAGTGTTGCCACCAGTATAAAATCAAGCATTGCTCAAATAATAAGTACGAAAAACTTCAAGTTTTCAGAGATTTTGGAACTCAGTAAGAAAATTCTCGAACCTTTTTGAGGCTTTGAAACTCAGTATGAAAATTTTCTGAAGTTTCCTTAAGTTTTAGAACTCAGTACTGAAGTTTTTGAAGTTTTCTGTGGTTTTGAAACTCAGTACGAATAGTCGAAGTTATCCGAGGTTTCGAAACTCAGTACAAAACTTCAACAGCATGTCTAACAAGTGAGATTCAACTAAAAGAAAAATCTGAAGTAATCCTGAGGTCTTCCTAACTTTTTCGAACCTATAAGGTCTGAGATCTGAAGTTTTTTTCTACATTTTCTATCGATTCTTTGCGTTTTTATACTTGCCACTCTCTACTAATGTTTTAGTAGAACAGTTTAGTTCAAAACTGACAATCGAGTGGCCATATGTTCAAAATTTTGCTGCAGTAATGGGCTTCAAATACTCTTCAAATCAAACCCTCAGAGAACATAAAGAAAAGAGAAAACCAAACGAGAAAAATCCCAAAAGTGTAGTCTCCACTAAGTTCATACCATATCGATTTCTAAAAAGCATGGCAACACTGCCCCGTAAACATTCAGCAATATAAGCCAAATCAACGAAATCAGAAACGCGAAAAAATTGCGCAAAACAAAAAATTAAAAAGTCGAAAATGACAACAAAACCGGCAAATGCAACAACAACGACAACGCGCGGCAGCAATCAAAACAAATTCGCAGCCAGAACGACTTCATATCGACGACACGACACTCTTTTGAAAGTGCAAAGAGGAAGAGTAAACGAAGCGTCGGTGACGGCGACAGATTGACCACGATCACGTCAAAGCCGCGCACCAGCCAGACACAATCGCAAGCAAGCAGCCAGAGAGCGGACAGACGTCGCCGAAGAAATGCAATCGATGAAATGAAAAAATCAGTACCCGTGGTCATGGACGAAGGTGAAAAAGAATGCGCAAGTGTGAAGGTTGTTTAGTGAAATTGTAGCTGTCGCCGTCTCTACCGCGCCGCTGCAACGACTGCTGGCGGCGGAAGGGGGCCGAAAGGCCGTTCGTTGCTGTGGCTTCGTCGCGACCAGCTGGAAAATTATTATGCGCCGAATTGTGATAATTTACCCAAAGCTGATGCGTTGGGCATAATGTGCAAAAGCAACAAAAGCGACAGCAACAACAACATAAATACAGTTGTTTGGCAAAAGAGACAAACAAGTCGCCGAGTGGCATGTTGGACGGCACAGCAACAATAACAATACGGTGCACAACAAAACTATAAACAGTCGAAACAGCAATGGCAACAACAACAACAATACCGCTCGCATGACGATGTGGAAATAAAGTAACTGAGCCAACGACCAGCAACGACATTGCAAGGTGAAAGTGAGCCGATTTTGTCATTATGGTTGTTGTAGTTATATATACACAATAAGCCCGTTGATTGTTGTTGCTATTGATATGTTGTTGTTGTACAACAACACTGGGCCGTATTGTAGATTGCGTGTCTTTCGGCGCTTTGGCTGTTTTGTAGGCAACCACGTTGTTGGGCCACTCTCGACCCCACCACCGCCCGCTCTGCCCCCCCGGCGCACATTCATTGCCACAACAGCCGATTCGGCGCAGTGACGACGTGGTCTGATCACTGCTGGCCCACTCTTATGCGCTGGTCTATAAATATCACAATATTAATGGTTTTTTGGGTTTCGTTGCTCGCTACTCGCTTGCATTGTGTCTGCTTGTTGCTGTTGCACTTTTCGGTGCTGCTGTTGGTTACCGTGTCAATTGTAGATGAAAATATTCCATCAATGCAATCTCGGCTGAATGGCATCGCGCCGGCTTTGTTTTGCATTTGGCATTTCATTTTTTGATTTTTTTTTTTTGTTATTGTCGCAAGTGTGCGTGTTTGATTGGCTGTTGTTGCTGTTAGATTGGTTGCATTGGTTGCTTCTTTCTTTTGTGTTTTTGTGTTTAACACTTTGATTTCGGTGACGGGTAAATCAGCATTGATTGATCTAAATGAGGGAAATATGCAAATATCGATAACAAGCAGCAATTGTTGTGCTTCTTCTTCCTAATTAGGTTTGCATTAGGCGCTCAGAGTGGGTCAATTAAGGGAGAGTCACTCCTTTTTTCTTTATTGACTGAGTTCTTTCAGATTCGAATGACCGTTATATATAAAAATTAAGCTAGAATTAATTAAATATATTTATAAATGTATCGGATTCCAAAAATGATCGAACAGAAGAGCTTTTTTGTAAGCTTAAGCTCAGATTTTCAGCCCAAAAAAGACTGATCTAACAGAATTATATTCTAAAAATACTATCCAATGTGTCAGATCAAGAAAAACTGTATGGACATATTTAAAGTTAACTTTTTCAGTTCAAGTTCTCCCAGCAACAAAATATTTCGAGCTTATTAGAATATCTGAGTCGTCGCTAATCAAAATACAGGCGTTACTAAAATAAAAGTTTTTTTGACTTATACTAAAACAAAGGTTTAGAGATGAGATGAGATTCGTGAAAGAGAACCCCGAATGCTAAAAAATTTCTTTCAATTAAGTCCAAATATATCTGAGAGAAGAAAATTTGAGCTGTGTGAGCTTAAAAAATCATAGATTAGCTAACAGTACTTATATAAAGAAAAGGGAGAAGCGAACGATCGGGTTCTCATCATAAACATGCTGTGCTCTTGTCGGACCTTCTATGAAACAGTGATGAAATCACGTTTCCTCTGTGAACGGATCGACAAAAAAATCTGCACCAGCTTTGAGGAAGCTTTGTTTTTTTGCATTTGTTGTTGTATTGAACATTATTTTTTGTTGTTGTAGTGGCTGCTATTTTTCCAAAAGTTTTAGATGTTGCTACAGAGCTAATATTTCTGATTATAAATTTTGTTGTTGAAGTATTGAACATTATTTTGTTGTTGTTGTAGTTGTGTCTCCTTTTTATTTGAAATATTACTGCAGTCTGGCATTTCTAATAAGAAATTTTGTTGTTGTTTTATTCAATATTATTTTTAGTTGTTGTTGTAGGGTCGCCCCTTTTTCCAATTATTTGAGATATTGTCACTCAGCAGACATTTCTAATTAGAACCAAAACTTTTCCGCTTACTTAGACCCGACTTTCGAGAAAATACCATTTTTTTCGTAATCAGAAAATTGATTGGAGCCAAGAGTTTTTTAAGTTCAAATATTATATATTTGAAGAAAGCTTCCAAACTACCAGTTCTTAACCGGAAATGAAATACGCTCGGCATACATGAACTAGATTTTCCTGACAACAACTCCCTCAAAAGACAACCCAATGACTTATAAGTTTTAGCTTTGTGAACTGCTTTTAAGCGAACAGAAAATGTGTAGTGAGTTTTTTTTTTAATTATTTAATATATTGTCATAAAAACAATTGTTTTAAGACAAAACAAACTGCTAGCTATCTGGAAGTTATTTAAATTTAATAAAAAAAAATGAAAAACCCTTCACAAATAAAAAAGTTTTTCATACGAGAACTTGACGTTAATCGCTCAGTTTGTATGGCAGCTGTGTATATGCTTGAGACGTCTGCTCTAAACAATTTTTTTGGAGATTATGAGATTATACCGTTATCTTAAGTAATAATCCTTGCCAAATTGCAAGAACTTTTTCAAATAAGAACTTGAGTTTATTCCGTCAGCTCGTATGGCAGCTATTTGCTTTGATGGTTTGATATCGGCGGTTTCGGAAGATAAGCAACTTTTCGGGAAGACAAGGAAGTGTGCTAAATCAGCTCAGCTCGTCACGCTGATTATTTCATTCTGGGTGTTACAAGCTTCGTGACAAACTTAATATAAACTTTAAAAAATGTAAAAATATTTTTTTTTTAATTTTCATCGAAAATCAATTCAAATTCACAACAACGCTATACTCAAAATCCCTATTATTACAAAACTCAGCTATTTATTAATTTATATACGAAAGCCTACATAAATATACAACTGTAAAAATCATATAATCATTAGCTGCACACTATCAATCAAAATATATAACAAAAAAAGAGCTATAATTAAAAAAAAAATATTTCCGAAAGCTAAGCCTCCGCGAGAGTCCACAACTCACATGCCATAAAAGCATGGTTTGGTCAAAGGTCGAGCTAATATGCACGAATGTATGTATATGTATACAACGTTTTATGTACATACATACATATGTATATACATACATAGTACCATATGCGTAGACAGTTGCAATCAAAACAAAGTGCTTCTTTTGGTTAAACTTCCAAAAATCGCCGCTAATACCAGTTATTTGTCGCTATCGAATTGTGTAACCGCGCATCTCTCTTTCCAAAAACACACACACTCATGTGCACTCATACTGCCACACACATTCGTTGGGCGCTTACATAATTCTTAGAAAAGACAAGATAAAAACAGAAACTGTAATGATGGCACCGCATAAACACTAAATGACTAAGTTTTGACTGACTTTGGAATTAACTGAGCGTATGCAAATGAGAGCTGTTGACTTTCGTCGCGACAAGGCCGAATTTCGATACAAAATGAAATGCATATATAAATATATACATGTATACTTGTGTGTGTGTGTGCATGTACGATGAAAATATGTTTGTGGCAGCGACTACAGGGAAGCGCTGTCTGCAACGGCAGTTTAGTTGTTGGGTTTTATTGCCAGACACAGTTAATGGATTTTGATGTTTTTGGCGTTCCTCATTATGGCCTCACGGGAAAATCGATTATTTAGCTAATAAATATAATAATAATTATTATAATATAGTAAATATATGTATGTACGAATTAGGATTCTAAGCCCTTGTTCATTTTACACCGCTTACGCGGTTATAGCCGAGGTTATAACAGAACGCCAGTTGTGGTCACCACCTGGTCTTTCCAACATAGTGGAGCCTTCCTATCCCTCCTCTGCTCTTATAGCTGAAATGTTTTCATCCATTTAGATGACATAAGCTAGCCAGCGTAGCCGCTGTCTCCTCTCTATTTAGGTTGTAGTTCGTATTATTTCCCCCGGCAATGGTATTTTCCAAGATTTGGCGCATGGTGAATATATGGTCGTTTGTAGATTTTCCAGGTCTAAAGACATACTTATAAGAATCAAGCAGTTAGTTGACGATGGGCTTCATAGAATCGATAGAACTTTATATGCGATGTTAAGGAGGCTTATCCTACGGTAGCTGTCGCAGATTATGGGATCTCCCTTTTTGTGGATTGGTCTTGAAACCTGTTATTCTACGGTTATTACTATGACAATGTAGCCTCATTTACTTTTCAGCGAGGTCTGAGTATAAGAAAAGGACGCTGGTAATCATAACCCGAGAAACTATGGATTCTCGGTGCGTTTTACGAAATTGTTCCAACGTTTTCAGTGATTTGTCGCACTGCGCATGGCCTCGAGACTTGAGCAATATGTAATTTATTTAGCATGTTCTTTGGATATATCTTACATAGCAATTAAATTATATTTGATCATACATTTCAACACGTAACATTTTGCCAAACTGGAGCGTCTGCTCTTCTAGAGAAATTCATATACTCGTATAATAACATTATATTAGCTTGAATAACTACATTTTTATTTTAAATCTTTTAAAAATCATATAAAAAACACCAGCAGCTAAATTGCACTCATTAATGTTCCTCACCTTCTTTCATTTCAGAGCGGCTCCGACTTGTATGCGCAGCTAGAGGTGTGGCGCTATCACTTCAACAGCAATGCGGCAGAAAGCGACGGTAAGCTTCATTATAAACACTTTAATCTCTGCTAAAGCAAATTAATCAACAAATTACTTGCACTTTCAGATGACGAAGATATGCTGCCCACCACAAGCGCTCTAGCTGTTGCCGGCACAACAACAACCACAACAGCAAAATCAACTGACACGAAGCGCACCGGCCGCAGCGGTGGCTCACACATACACCTGTGGCAATTCCTCAAGGAACTGCTCGCCGAACCGCATGCACACGGCACGGCCATACGTTGGATCGACCGCAACCGCGGCATATTCAAGATTGAAGATTCGGTGCGTGTAGCGAAATTATGGGGCGGACGCAAGAATCGACCAGCAATGAATTACGACAAATTATCGCGTTCCATACGGCAGTACTATAAGAAGGGCATCATGAAGAAGACCGAGCGCTCACAACGTTTGGTTTATCAGTTCTGTCATCCGTATCAGTTGTAAGCGGGAGAGCACAAATTAGAAGAAATGTGAGATGAAGCGGCGCGTAGAAAGCCATTTGGGTAATACAATGTCAATTCGGTGTAGCAAAATAATGACCTTAATGACAAATCAATAATTTATTGCTATTTATTTATTTATTTATTGCATACATAAATACAAAATATTTATTTATTTATTTATTTAAATTATAACGAAAACATATTTATTCGTGGATGCTAAGGAGTTCAATAATTTATTATTTATTAAATTATTTATTTATTGAAATATTTATTTATTTATAAACGAAAGAAAGTGCCTGTAAAATTACACAACGCTGTTGTTTTAGAGGCCGCAGCATTACTTAATTATGCTGATGATTATTCTTGAATCTCTGAAATGTCCAGTGACCAATAATAACTTACGGCAATGCAGTTAGTATTGCTGTGTATGAAAATTGGCAACGTTGGAACGGTTTTAAAGCAACTTTATTATAACAACAACTTAGTAAAAAAGTAACTTGGTAA